>NC_050186.1:9658401-9673401 GCF_008315115.2 Sander lucioperca
CAGACACACACACAACACACACATATGAATGCAGACGCACACACGAACGCAGACACACCCACACATACACACACACGAAAGCACGCAGACACACACATACGCACACACACGTACACAAACAGACTCGTATGCACGCAGACACACACACACACACACACACACACACACACACACACACACACAAACAAGACAAGACCCCTATGAAATCTGCTGCAACATGAAACTGTGTCTATGTCTTCATAAACTGGTATTTTGTGTTGAGATGACAGCGTCACACACAAAGACTGTTCTCTGGCGATCCTCCACTGCCCTCTTCAGGACTACTACTACTCTGCTCTGGTTTGAGGTACAGGATTTAGCACAATCATGGAAACCCAAAACCGCCACAATCAGACATTGAACCCTCCTGTTGTCCTCAGGTCAAGTCTGACCCCTTTTCAAAGTCTTCGACATCACAAATGTGGGTTTCTTTCTTAAAAAAATAACACGGATGGTTCAACGCAGCGCTCTTCGCAATTAAAATGTTTAAAAAACCGTCAAAGAATGTCGACTACAATGACATAAAAGGGACAAAAAACATTGAAAGAAAAGCGACTGAAGGCATTGAAAGCCTCGAAAAACAGCCGAATAATGCTTTGGAGAAAGCATCAAACAAACAAGGCACTAACGATGTTTTACAAAGAGACGAAAACCTCGTCAAAAATGTTGAAAAAAGCATCGAAAAATGTGTCGAAAAAATGTAAAAAAAAAGTGTTTGATTTTCAGTTTTGAGCCGGGAGGACAACACAAGGAGGACAACATCCTTTTAGTCCAATCTGTGGTCACATTTTCTAAACTCTGAACACAATTTTACACACCTTTACCACAATTCATGTTGTTTCTCCAAAAATATGCAGCCAATTAACCATTTCTCAAATGTTCATTTCTCCTTTACACACAAGCCTGTAATACCAAAATCTTGGCTCTTTCTTGTCTTATTTACAAATGCTTGCACACAACACGGCAGAATGGAAGACTATAATGTTCAAAACCTGAAGTATTTTGGAAGGAATAGTGAGCGGGTCAAGGAACTCAGGCCCCGATACGTCCAGGTGCAGTCTGTTGTCTATCCAATGTCTTGTTCTATAGTGAGTTTTATCATTTGTTCCTCTACACCAGGGGTCACCAACACGGTGCCCACGGCCACCAGGTAGCCCCCAAGGACCACTAGTAGCCCTCAGGCCTGTTCTAAAAATGAAAATTGAATATTGACATTATCTGTTTCCTACCTTGTTAAGTCATTGTTGATCATTATTGTGAGAAATCATTAACGTGATCAGTGTCTTCACATAGATGAGTATCATTAATCATTAATAATCATATATAACTAAAGGCAAACTGAGCAAATTTGTTATTTCAGAAGAGTGTATAACTGGTAGCCCTTCGTATGACTCGGTACCCATGAAGTAGCTCTCAGTTTCTAAAAGACCCTCTACACAGACCCTCCTCCACAGCGCTGCGGAGGAAGGTCTGGTTAGTCATCACAGCATTCCTGGATGGGAGAAAAACATGCTCTGGTTTATTGGCATTTCTTTAAACCAGTGGTTCTCAAATGGGGGTACGTGTCCCACTAGGGTACTTTGGAGGACTGCAGGGGGTACGTGAGATATTTAACAAAATGTTTACAGTTTTTCTCAATTGCTTAAACACTATAACCAGGCTTTTGAACTAAAATTTCAAAACTATAATGCCATTTTTCAAAAAGCACACCCATTTCACTAAACTATAAACACTATTCCCTGGTTTTGACACACGAGTCAGATTTGTTGAACTGTTACTGCAAAACTCTACACACAAATCCCTTAATTTCTCATTGCCTACACCATGTTGTCATTTAGAAAGCACAGCATTCAATATTGCTCACTCAAGTCAGCACAGCTGAAGCTCAATTAGCACACAATTACCCAGGTGGAAACACTACGAGTCAAAATTGATCACACACCAATCAGAACTTTCAATAGGTAGATTTGAAGTAGTAGGTAGAAACATGAAGTGGAAAAGGGATAAAGAGCTTCTACTTTTTTTATGAATACAGGATTGCATGAATTATTCCTTGTGAGAGGATTATGAGTGAATTAGACACACCATCTTCTTGTGTTGTCCACATGAAGATGTTTAGCCAGCAGACAGTTATAGGCAAGTAAAACCATGTTGGGCTGAGATTAGATTTAAAGCAATGCTAAAACTTTTGCTTAAAAGGGGTAACCGTTGCAATAACAGGATAATATTCAAAGGAGAGTGATTGAGGATAATAATCATTTTCAAGGAATAAATTCCATCAGCCTTTCTACAATTGATCTCATCCTCCGAAAGAATCGGTTCCGGATGAAACAGGTGTCCCTTTTGAACGAAACTCTGACTGAATATGTTCAGGTATGACTTTTGATATTGTATGAAGTATTGTGCACCATCACAGTATAGCAGTTTATGCTGCCATTTGTGCCCTCCTGAACTGTGCTTCAGGGTAGTGATATAATCTATTGTGTTTTGATGTGTTTTGCAGAGAATCTTTGAGATTGAAGGCTGGCCTGTTCCACCTGAAATTATCTTTGTGGATGAGGCTGGTTTCAACCTCACCAAAAGAAGGAGAAGGGGGAGGAATATAATCGGCCATCGGGCTATTGTAAATGTCCCTGGTCAGCGTGGAGGGAATGTCACGATGTGCGCAGCCATCAGCCAACGAGGGGTACTCCACCGCCATGCCAGTCTAGGACCCTATAATACTATGCTCCTTCTTGCATTCCTTGACGGTCTAAGAGAGCATATGTTCCAGCTGGACCACAGGGAACCAGCACAACCAGAGCACCCTCGCTATGTTGTTGTTTGGAATAACGTCAGCTTCCATCGCGCTGCTCTGGTTCGTGACTGGTTTACCGATAACCCAATATTTTCCAACCTCTTTCTGCCTGTATACTCTCCATTTCTTAACCCAATAGAGGAGTTTTTTTCGGCATGGCGGTGGAAAGTGTATGACCGAGAACCTTATATGCGTGTTCACCTCCTTCAGGCCATGGAAGAAGCCTGCCTAGACATATCAGTAGATGCGTGCCAGGGGTGGATCAGGCATGCAAGAGGATTTTACCCCCGCTGCCTGGCTAGGGCCAATATAGCCCGTGATGTGGACGAGATTCTCTGGCCTGACCCAGAGCAAAGACGGGATGCTGATGCAGAATAATTATTTTTTTTTTTACTGTGTAGTACTGTAATACAGTAATGAATAAAATGTGCCAATGTAACCATTGGTTGTGTCTTGTGTTCATCTGAAAAGGTTTGTGGCAACATAACTTAACAGTTTTGGAAATGTTGTTTTGAATTTATTACACCAGTGTGTAAAACTAAGTTTTAGTGTGTATGTTGTGACGGCTTGTGTGTCCCGTCTGGGGTCAAAGTTTGGTTTTTCAACAAGAGTTAATGGTTTTGATATGGTGCTTCATTTTAACCTGAAAATAGGATGTTTGGTGAATTGGGTGAGACGTTATGGATTTGTGTTTACTGTTTTGAGAATACAAGGCATAGTTTCAAGAAATGTGTTTAAGCAATCGAGAAAAACTGTAATAAAGTCTATCTATCTATCATCCATCCATCGATCCACCCACCTATCTATCTACCTATCTATATATCCATCCATCCATCCATCTATAATCCATCTATCCATCCATCCATCCATCCATCTATCCATCCATCCATCCACCCACCTATCTATCTATCTATCCATCCATCCATCCATCTATAATCCATCTATCCATCCATCTATAATCCATCTATCCATCCACCCACCTATCTATCTATCCATCTATCTATCTATCTATCTATCTATCTATCTATCATCCATCCACCCACCTATCTATCTATCTATCCATCCATCCATCCATCCATCTATAATCCATCCATCCATCCATCCATCTATAATCCATCTATCCATCCATCCATCTATAATCCATCTATCTATCCATCCATCCATCCATCCATCCATCCATCTATCCATCCATCCATCCATCCATCCATCCATCCATCCATCCATCCATCCATCCATCCATCCATCTACCTATCTATCTATCGATGTAAAAGATCTGAATACTTCACTTGAATGCTGTCTATTTTCATTATTTTATTTTGAAAATCTTGGCCCTGTGTTGTGATTAGGTTGAGTGTTTGCTGCCCCCCAGTGGCCGCAGTCAGGAACTACAACACACAGGGACCCTCACATTATGATGCAAGACTTCATGTCTTTCTGAAATAATGATACAAAGGAAAATATAACACAAAACACATCTGCTTTCTTTATTTCATTTAAACGACAAATCACATACTGATCATCAGCCTTAAACATAACGCCTGTTTCTAAAATATTTACAGTCATATTGTATTATTTTATTTATATAAAGTATGTAATACATACATATTATTTCATTTTAAATTACATATATTTTATATAATTGTATAATTTATTTTATTTACTCATTAATTTTTTTAACTCTATAATTTATTTATATTTATTAAATAATTAAAAGAAATTGAAATGAATGGGTGCAGTAGCGTGGAGTCGCCAGCAGGGACGCTGTTGTCTCTTTCCATACCCATAAGCGGGGGAGTGAGAGGTGCATGAAATGGAGAAAAATGGCGGATCATGTGCAGGTAAGCAGAGGTTTCATGTTTTTGTAACCGACAATTTATCCACGAGCGTGTAAATGAGTGGGAAGGCGGATTCGGGTGCGCGTGTTCCCGGTACGGAGCGTGTGTGCGGCCGCTGCGGGCACGAGGCGGCCGTTTACGGGCTGTCGGCGGTAAAAGAAAGGATGTGGCCGCCTGTGTTGACTTGTGGCCTGCTGTCATTGCTCGGGCTGTAGCGCTAGCTTGTGTGCTAGTTGCGAGGGTGATTACAAGGCTCCAGGACGAAAACAAAAGCCGGTGAGCCTCCCGGTTGTACCCCGTATAACCCCCGGTGTCGGTGCCGGTTGAATGTACAGCACCGCCGGGATAACTTCGTGTCTTATCGGCGTGTTTCCGTGAAGTAAACAATAAAACACGAACGGTTCGGGCCGACCCCCTTTTTCGAGGCTAAGCTAACGTACGTTAGCTTCAGCCCCAGACGTCAACGTCTCCCGCGCGAGCCCCCGTTTGAAAACATGATGTGTAACTGTTTGTCTGGAGAAACCCCGGCGCCGTGCCCCCCTGGCTGCTTCCACCATTCACCAAAACATTGAATTATATTACAATTAAAGACACCGGGGTTGCTACACCTGTGTTGTTTATGTGCGTAACTAAGCGTGGCGTGGACTGGACACATGTTTTGGGAATAACTGCCAGACAGAGAGAGAGAGAGAGAGAGAGAGGAGAGGCTGCAACGGCTGAAGTTGTATTCTGGATTATTCTGCACTGCTTCCATTTTCTGTCTCAAAGCTACCTCGTTGCTCCGTTGTTGTTGTTGTTGTAGCGCGTGGTGTTTTTGTAGCTTTGAATGCGGCTAGTAGCTAGGAGCTAGCAGAGGATTATTTAGGCTAGCAGCTTTAGTCTAGCTGCCATAACATCCAGACTCGAGCAGGGCAGGTGCAGAAGTTCCGATACGGAGATACATAATAATAATAATAATAATAATAATAATAATAAGTTTATTTAATAGAGCTAGAATAGATGCTTCACACGAGTAAAATTGTTAGAAATGCGACCAAAAACAAGCAATAAAAAATATATGAAATAATTATAATAAAAATTAAAATAGAAACAAATCAAAAAGTCATAAAAAATAAATATGGAAATAAATAAAAAGAGAAATTAATAAGCAATAAAAAGGATAAAATACAATTAAAAAAAAGAATGAATTTAAAATAGAAATAAACAGTAAAAGAACAAGTGATGAAAAAAGAATAAAAAAATAAAAAAAAAATAAAAACAGTTAAATATCAAGAAGAATAAAATTTAAATATAAATAAATAAAAAATAGTATAAAAGAATAAGCTAGAAAAATGAATAAAATAAATAGAAACAGTTACAAAAAATTTAATAAATAATTAAAAACGCTAATAAAAGAATAAAATATATATAAATAAACAATAAAAACAGGGACGAAGAAAATAAATAAAATATAACTTTATATATTTAAAAAGAACAAAACACAACAATGTCCCGAGATAGACCTTTTCAGTTGTTAGTCTCAGAGCTAACTGTTATTGTTGTAGCTCGCGGCGTTTTGCAGCATTGAGTGCAGCTAGCTAGCTAGCTAGCAAGTAATCACAATCAGTGTGGAATGGTGATAAACCGCGCAAGAGGCAATACAACAAGCCTATTTTTCGCATCTTAAAAACCACCATAAGCCACTTTACGATGAGTGCATGAAACTATCTGTTGCAGTTAAAGGACAAGTCCGGCACAAAACGAACTTAGGGGTTAATAACAGATGTGTACCCACTCTGTCGCTCTCTGGGACATGTCATGCTAATCAAATGTGTTTGTAGCTTGAAACAAGCTAACTATTATAAAGACAGCCGCGTTCTCGTATACAGGCGGCCGCTGTCTTAGGAGCTACTGTCTTTCTAAACTATCTTTTTACAGTTTTTCTCGATTGCTTAAACACATTTCTTGAAACTATGCCTCGTATTCTCAAAACAGTAAACACAAATCCATAACGTCTCACCCAATTCACCAAACATCCTATTTTCAGGTTAAAATGAAGCACAATATCAAAACCATTAACTCTTGTTGAAAAACCAAACTTTGACCCCAGACGGGACACACAAGCCGTCACAACATACACACTAAAACTTAGTTTTACACACTGGTGTAATAAATTCAAAACAACATTTCCAAAACTGTTAAGTTATGTTGCCACAAACCTTTTCAGATGAACACAAGACACAACCAATGGTTACATTGGCACATTTTATTCATTACTGTATTACAGTACTACACAGTTAAAAAAAAAAAAAGTTATTCTGCATCAGCATCCCGTCTTTGCTCTGGGTCAGGCCAGAGAATCTCGTCCACATCACGGGCTATATTGGCCCTAGCCAGGCAGCGGGGGTAAAATCCTCTTGCATGCCTGATCCACCCCTGGCACGCATCTACTGATATGTCTAGGCAGGCTTCTTCCATGGCCTGAAGGAGGTGAACACGCATATAAGGTTCTCGGTCATACACTTTCCACCGCCATGCCGAAAAAAACTCCTCTATTGGGTTAAGAAATGGAGAGTATGCAGGCAGAAAGAGGTTGGAAAATATTGGGTTATCGGTAAACCAGTCACGAACCAGAGCAGCGCGATGGAAGCTGACGTTATTCCAAACAACAACATAGTGAGGGTGCTCTGGTTGTGCTGGTTCCCTGTGGTCCAGCTGGAACATATGCTCTCTTAGACCGTCAAGGAATGCAAGAAGGAGCATAGTATTATAGGGTCCTAGACTGGCATGGCGGTGGAGTACCCCTCGTTGGCTGATGTTTGGCACATCGTGACATTCCCTCCACGCTGACCAGGGACATTTACAATAGCCCGATGGCCGATTATATTCCTCCCCCTTCTCCTTCTTTTGGTGAGGTTGAAACCAGCCTCATCCACAAAGATAATTTCAGGTGGAACAGGCCAGCCTTCAATCTCAAAGATTCTCTGCAAAACACATCAAAACACAATAGATTATATCACTACCCTGAAGCACAGTTCAGGAGGGCACAAATGGCAGCATAAACTGCTATACTGTGATGGTGCACAATACTTCATACAATATCAAAAGTCATACCTGAACATATTCAGTCAGAGTTTCGTTCAAAAGGGACACCTGTTTCATCCGGAACCGATTCTTTCGGAGGATGAGATCAATTGTAGAAAGGCTGATGGAATTTATTCCTTGAAAATGATTATTATCCTCAATCACTCTCCTTTGAATATTATCCTGTTATTGCAACGGTTACCCCTTTTAAGCAAAAGTTTTAGCATTGCTTTAAATCTAATCTCTGCCCAACATGGTTTTACTTGCCTATAACTGTCTGCTGGCTAAACATCTTCATGTGGACAACACAAGAAGATGGTGTGTCTAATTCACTCATAATCCTCTCACAAGGAATAATTCATGCAATCCTGTATTCATAAAAAAAGTAGAAGCTCTTTATCCCTTTTCCACTTCATGTTTCTACCTACTACTTCAAATCTACCTATTGAAAGTTCTGATTGGTGTGTGATCAATTTTGACTCGTAGTGTTTCCACCTGGGTAATTGTGTGCTAATTGAGCTTCAGCTGTGCTGACTTGAGTGAGCAATATTGAATGCTGTGCTTTCTAAATGACAACATGGTGTAGGCAATGAGAAATTAAGGGATTTGTGTGTAGAGTTTTGCAGTAACAGTTCAACAAATCTGACTCGTGTGTCAAAACCAGGGAATAGTGTTTATAGTTTAGTGAAATGAGTGTGCTTTTTGAAAAATGGCATTATAGTTTTGAAATTTTAGTTCAAAAGCCTGGTTATAGTGTTTAAGCAATTGAGAAAAACTGTAATAAATTGTCTGTACACTTACAAAGTTCTCAATGCTTCGGTTAATATGTAGGGACCCTCATTATGCTACCGTTGAAGTGTGGTGATATTTTGAGCCTTTTTAGTGGTATAGAAATAGTGATTTGTTTTTACTTTCCCTGTGCCCCGAATACTAGCGTTGTAAGCTAATCAGTGGTCCGCGCTAGCTTGTTTCAAGCTACAAACTCATTCGATTAGCATGAAAACATGTCCCAGAGAGAGACAGAGTGGGTACACGCCTGTTATTAACCCCTAGGTTCGTTTTGCGCCGGAATTGTCCTTTAATGCGCCAGAGCTAGCCAAACAAGCCTCGCTAGCGAGTGCTTCTGCTAGTGGCACAAAGTACGACAAGAACTCGAAGAGACATACCGAAATCACCAATGCTGTAACGTAGTATTTGGCCAGAGATATGATGCCCATCCACACAGTGGAGAAAAAAGGCTTCAAGAAGTTTCTGAAGACACACGGTACCAAATGCCATCCCGCACCTATTTCTCCAGGTAGCTATCCATCAGCTTTATAAGAGGGGGTGCAGGCAGAGGTTGGAGTCGGGTTGGACATCGAGAACCGATTCCTACTTGTAATTGTTTCAGAAATTAGTCAGAAAGCTGCAGCGTCTCTGACATTGACTCTGGATCTGATCCAAACAAGCTTTATCATGTTGGTTTGTCACATGAGCTAAATAAAGAAAGAAAGCATCGTGATCTGATTGTGAAAGATATTGTTCTTCTTTATTTGTTTATAGTGCAATACAACATGAAAACGCATGACGCAATACAAGAGAAATGCGGAAACTAGACCTAACCAAACGGACAAATAAACGTGTGTGTGTGTGTGTGTGTGTGTGTGTGTGTGTGTGTGTGTGTGTGTGTGTGTGTGTGTGTCAGGGCATTGCGTAGAGAGAGAAGAAAGAAAGGGAGAAGAGAGAAAAAAATACATATTCTTGAATAAGGTCATAATTTTCAACCCCCCTTTAAAAATATAATAATATAATATTATCATTTTTTTTATTAGACATAATGTAATGCAAATCATCACATAATGAAATATGACCCCAACGTTTCTTTCATGTCTAGTTTAGGGATAACTGCCTCGTGTGTGTGTGTGTGGATGGATGGACTTTATTAATCCCAAACTGGGAAATTACTGTGTTACAGCAGCAAGTTACAGGGACATAAACACACATTCTCACTCACACACACACAGAAAACACCAGAAATATACTACAGGGTGTTCCCTGCCATTACAAGTCTTCGGTGCAGCACCCGAGCCGTTTTTGGCAGCAACCTAAGCTGAATGAGTGTGAAAAGGGGCACAACAGCGCCAGAAGCTTTGAAGAAAGCATCAAACTTACTAAAGCCTTTTCTCAGCTTTAATGATTGTAGTTTGACTTCTTTAGCAGGTTTTGCCAGGTTTCCCGCAGCACTTTGCAGCTCGGCGGCCGCCTGAGCAACGCACACCGTAAAGGCATACTATGTAACTCTTCCCTCTTCGGTCCCCCTACAGGTTGTCAAATCACATGCACACGCTGCTGTAGGGGGTCCGAAGACGGAAAAGTTACATAGTATGCCTTTAACTATCGGCACGTCGGTACTACAGAGGATGGATTTACTTTAAATCAAACGGTACCACATTTTGGTACCCAAGAGCGCATCTTGACAGAGAGCGGAGCTCCCACTGCCGACACACACACACACACACACACACACACACACACACACACACACACACACACACACACACACACACACACACACACACACACACACACACACACACACACAGACACACACACTCACTCACACACACACACACACACACACACACACACACACTCACAGACACACACACACAGACACACACACACACACACACACAGACACTCACACACACACACACACAGACACTCACACACACACACACACACACACAGACACACACACACAGACACACACAGACACACACACACACACACAGACACACACACACACACAGACACACACACACAGACACACACACACACTCACAGACACACACACACAGACACACACTCACAGACACACACACACACATACGGTGACGCAAAACTGTGTGAAATTGGACGTAGTATGCACGCCAGGCTAGGTGGTGGTGTGAAGCACTGCCACACAACACCACCAAGGCCACGCGCCTTCGTAGAACCTTCCTTCTACTTCTCTCACTAGTAGCGCCAAACCAAAACATGTCGGAGTGAACAACAGAGCTTGTCTGGAAAGACGAGGAGGTGGAGTTGTATGTTTGTCTGATGATGACCGGCACGGTCGACCGTGATGAGCCACAGCACCCACGGGAGCACTACCAATATCCTGAGCCTCGCAGCCCTTCAGTGGCAGCGGCCAGCGGGCGGAGGAGGCTGAAGCAGACCCTCCTCTGCCCGCTAGCCTCTCGCTCTTTCTCTTCAACCGTAATGTTGTAGCCTACTCTGGCTCAAATGAATAGCCTACATATACGTCATTCATGGAACTTTAACAACCTTATCCACATTGTCGAAATCATGTAAATATTGAGCCATATTTGAAAATCTTTTAGATAACAGGAGCCTATAATTTCTGTAGCCTACTCCGTAACAACAGACTACCTGGACGCCTTTTTCTCATCTCTCTCCACGCCGCTGTCTTCAGACTTTTGGGTTTTTACCCTTTAGACGGTAACGTGACGGTGGAGTGTTTTTAGGATTTCCACTCTGGAGGGTGGTTTCACTTTTTTGCGTTTTTAAGCCCCAAAACCTCTCGTTTTCTCCCGCGAGCGTCATTGTGTAAACGGCCTGATTAGTTTTCAGTCAGATTTTAGTTAGTTTTTAGTAGGGCTGCACGATTATGGCCAAAATGATAATCACGATTATTTTGATCAATATATTGATCACGATTAATTATCACGATTATTTGTTGATTTTAACCAAAACACATTTTATTGTCACATAGGCTAATTATAACTGCTTTCACATCCATACTGTGCTACATTCCTCCCCTGTTGAAGGATACTATGAAGGAGCCATTTCAGCTGTTGTGCGACCGCTTTCCAAACATGCGCGTTTGCCGTGAAAAGAAACAGGCAACGCAATTTACTGTTCATGTTAACGGCGCATGTTAAAATCTGGTGCCACCGGTGCCCTATTGGCTGGTATCTACCGGACGAAATAGCAACACGGATTACGGTGCCACTTTAATGTCTGCGTTGCTCTGATGCTCCAAAACAGACGTTAGAGGCAACAGAAACATCGCTGCATGTCACGCTAGTAAACACTAATAACACGTTACACAGCAGCTAACGTTAGCCTACCATTAGCTACAGTAAACACTAATAACACGTTACACAGCAGCTAACGTTAGCCTACCATTAGCTACAGTAAACACTAATAACACGTTACACAGCAGCTAATGTTAGCCTACCGTTAGCTAGTAAACACTAATAACACGTTACACAGCAGCTAACGTTAGCCTAGCATTAGCTACAGTAAACACTAATAACATGTTACACAGCAGCTAACGTTAGCCTACCGTTAGCTACAGTAAACACTAATAACACGTTACACAGCAGCTAACGTTAGCCTAGCATTAGCTACAGTAAACACTAATAACACGTTACACAGCAGCTAACGTTAGCCTACCGTTAGCTACAGTAAACACTAATAACACGTTACACAGCAGCTAACGTTAGCCTACCGTTAGCTACAGTAAACACTAATAACATTACACAGCAGCTAACGTTAGCCTACCGTTAGCTACAGTAAACACTAACACATTACACAGCAGCTAACGTTAGCCTACCGTTAGCTACAGTAAACACTAATAACACGTTACACAGCAGCTAACGTTAGCCTACCGTTAGCTACAGTACTAAACACGGCTAAAATACTGACAGCTAAACGGTGTAGTGTGAGCGTGTAGCGGGACGTACAACAGTCTGCCGCTAAAGCTATGAGCTAACAGACTCAAACTAGCACTGGTCACTGCTGTTGTCTGAAAAACAACACAGACGGGACTAAATGTTGCGTTTACTGGTAAACTGGTACACCTTGTGACGACTTATGACCGACTGCAGATTTTAGTCTGTTATAAGTCAGTTTTCAGACAGTTTTTAGTCAGTTTTTAAACAGTTTTCTATCAGTTTGGGAACGCCGGCAGCCACCACTAATTAATTAGTCAGGATGTGTAGATTTTTGGCAGCCAGCTTTCTAAAAGAAAGCACGATGGAAATGAAGGAGAAACCAGCACGACTTGCAACCCCAACCAAAAAAGTTTTGTGATTGACACATTTTAATATTTTGTCCGGTAAAAACACGCCTGGCCGGTGGATTGTTTTCATCTACCCACCAACTAGGCCGGTGAGTCGAAAAGTTAATTTCAGACACTGGAATACGCCCCAAGCTGTTTAAAAAACTGCGTCGTCATTCATTTTTCTTTATCTCTTAACAGTTTCTAATCTTTCCACATTAAAATCCATTTTTAAGTTTTCAGAGTTTCTTCTGGCTCCTACAGGCGGTTTCGGTTCTTATCTGAGTCCAGCAGAGTTTCACGTGATGTAACACTCGCTCTCTTGTTCTCCCAAAAAAACATACCGTACCCCAAATTCCCCACTGTCTAATGTGAGCAGTGAATGCACCGACATGTGTACCAAAAACTAAGAGAAGACCTCTACAAGTCCCAAGTTTTCAGTCTGTTTTCAGTCAGATTTTAGTCTGTTATAAGTCAGTTTTCAGACAGTTTTCAGTCAGTTTTTATTCAGTTTTCAGTCAGTGAATGCACCAACTTGTACCAAAAACCAAGATAAGACCTCCACATCCCCCAACGCCTCTAATCTTTAAACTGTCCACCCCTCCGTTTTGAATTCATCAGTGCCTGGCATCTCACTGTGACTGTGCATGACTCGGCACTTTCCCTGCCCTGCCACACGCACGGAGCATTAAATGTACAGAGGAGCAAACGTCTCCCAATCTGCCCTAAATGTGCATACTTAAGATTGTGTTAAACGTGACATCTTGTGTATTGATTTGGGGAGATAATAAAAATGTTTTTTTTTTATTTTAAGTGATGGTTGTTTTCGTTATATATCAATTTGCCAGTTATTTGCTGAAGTTTGTTAATCATTTAGTTTATAAAATGGCAGAAATAGTGAAACGTCCATCACAGTTAAATTTGAACTCACTTCTTTTGTCCCTCTGAAAGATCTTTAATTTACAATGAAATGAGTTTTACGTGGAAATTACGGCCATTATTGTCAGGCTAATTGTTTCAGCTCTAATACGATTGCACTTGTCTATCTGTATCTGTTTGTTTTCATTCAGTTTTTAGTCTGTTTTCAGGAGGGATGCACCGATACCGATGCCTGGGCTTTGTGTCTCTGTCGATACCCGATACCGATCCCATACCATTGTTGAATTAATAATAAACTGTATACCTTCCACCTTATACCTTCCTTCCTCCATGTGGAAGAGACTGAAGGCACCAGACTTTCCTAACTAAGACAAAATAACAGAGATGTAATGTATTGAATTCTTATTTATTTGTTATTTAAAAAACAATTGTGCATTCAAATCGAAAATAGAATGTAATCAAACTTCTTAAAATAAATTTAAATAAATAAAATGGAGCGGTAGAAACCAAATAGTGAATACTCTTCCAGCATGCGACGCACGTGCTGCTGACGAATGACGGAGGATGTGCTGTGACAGAGAAACAATAAATAAGTAAACTGGATCGGCCCGTGGATATGTTCATTTTCCAGTCATTTTTTAGTCATTTGTCAGTAATTTTTCAGTAATTTTCCAGTCATTTTTTAGTCATTTGTCAGTAATTTTTCAGTAATTTTCCAGTCATTTTTTTTGTCATTTGTCAGTAATTTTTCAGTCAGTTTCCAGTCATTTTTTTGTCATTTGTCAGTAATTTTTCAGTAATTTTCCAGTCATTTTTTTGTCATTTGTCAGTAATTTTTCAGTCATTTTCCAGTCATTTTTTTGTCATTTGTCAGTAATTTTCCAGTCATTTTTTTATCATTTGTCAGTCATTTTTCAGTCAGTTTCCAGTCATTTTTTTGTCATTTGTCAGTAATTTTTCCAGTCATTTTCCAGTCAGTTTTCAGTTAGTTTTCAGTCAGTTTTTAGTCAGTTTTTGGTCAGTTTTCGGTCAGTTTTTGGTCAGTTTTCGGTCAGTTTTTAGTCAGCTTTCAGTCTGTTTTCAGTCTGCTTTCAGTTAGTTTTCAGTCAGTTTTTAGTCAGTTTTGAAATGAAATAAATTAAATTTACGTAGAAGTTCCGGCCCTTATTCTCAGGCTAATTGTTTCAGCTCTAATACGATTGCACTTGTTTCTCTGTATCTATTTGTGTGTGTAACACAATGTGCCCTTTTGTGTTCTTGTGTGATTGTTTCTTCTTTTACAATCATGAACGTTTTCTTGTGTCTGTCAGTCAGATGGTACTGTTGATAACTAACTG
>NC_050186.1:9678401-9738401 GCF_008315115.2 Sander lucioperca
AATCATATTGCGTTTCGTTACAGCCCTAGTGCTTCTAGTGGCAATTTGGTTTCAAAATGACAGCCACTGCAGCAGCAATAGAAGAGTGGTTTCAACGCACCGTTGTTCGTTTGCCTTCCAGGCACCATGCGTTTGTTGTTTGAAAATAACAATTCAACTCAAATATTCTACCCCAGGAGTCCTAGCTGTAGTTGAGAGTTTTTTAACCATCTTATTTCATATCATTTAAGAATAGTGTTATGGACTGAGATCCGGTGCTAATATGGCACCGGTGCCTTAGCGGCCAGTATCTACCGGACCGAATACCAACGCGGATTTTGGTCTCGGAAATGTTTGCTCTGTCCTCTGGGGCTCCGAAACGAACGATAGAGGCAACAGAAACATCGCTGCATGTGACGCTAGTAAACACTTGGCAGCAGGTAACGTTAGCCTACCGTTAGCTAGTTAACACTACACTCAACAGCAGGTAACGTTAGCCTACCGTTAGCTAGTTAACACTACACTCGGCAGCAGGTAACGTTAGCCTACCATTAGCTAGTTAACACTACACTCAACAGCAGGTAACGTTAGCCTACCGTTAGCTAGTTAACACTACACTCGGCAGCAGGTAACGTTAGCCTACCGTTAGCTAGTTAACACTACACTCGGCAGCAGGTAACGTTAGCCTACCGTTAGCTAGTTAACACTACACTTGGCAGCATGTAACGTTTATCTACCATTAGCTAGTTAACACTACACTTGGCAGCATGTAACGTTAGCCTACCGTTAGCTAGTTAACACTACACTTGGCAGCAGGTAACTTTAGCCTACCGTTAGCTAGTTAACACTACACTTGGCAACATGTAACGTTAGTCTACCGTTAGCTAGTTAACACTACACTTGGCAGCAGGTAACGTTAGCCTACCGTTAGCTAGTTAACACTACACTTGGCAGCAGGTAACGTTAGCCTACCGTTACCTAGTTAACACTACACTCAACAGCAGGTAACGTTAGCCTACCGTTAGCTAGTTAACACTACACTTGGCAGCAGGTAACGTTAGCCTACCGTTAGCTAGTAGCTGGATTAAACAGGGTAGAAATGCTGACAGCTAAACGGTGTAAAGTTGCCTCGTGCTGCATTCAAAGTTCTTGTAAACTACCCTTTTCCCTGGCCTTAGAGATAAACAAGCCGTTCTTTAGTGTCGCCGACTGTAGTTTTTAAACCTGCATCGTTGCATAAGTATTGTTTTAGCACTGAAAAAATACCCAACCCTAGTTAAGAATCCATCATTATTTATTTTCCCTGATTTTCTCACACACACACACACACACACACACACACACACACACACACACACACACACACACACACACACACACACTTGTTTGTTTCACTATCTTTGTGGGGACCCATCATTGACATAATGCATTCCCTAGCCCCTTACCCTAACCTTAACCATCACCACTAAATGCCTAACCTTAACCCTCACCCTAACCATAACCTAATTCTAACCCTAATCCTAAAACCAAGTCTTAACCCTCAAACAGACCTTTAACCTTGTGGGGTCCAGCATTTTGGTCCCACAAGGCTGTCAGGACCCCACAAGTATACTGGACTCCCGGTTTTTGGACCCCACGAATATAGTTAAACAAGCACACACACACACACACACACATACACACACACAGATATATATATATATATATATATATATATATATATATATACACACACACACACACACACACACACACACACACACACACACGCTGCGTTAACCTAAAACGTTTTAGTAGTATCATAGAGATTTTATTTCTATGGGTAGGATATTTGAGTTTAAATATTATTTTCAAACGACAAACGCACGGTGCCTGGATCGACAACGAAGGAGCAAAGCTGAGTTAAAACCACTCTTCTGCAGCGGTGGCAGTGGCTACAATTTAGAAACCAAATAGCCACTAAAAGTTCTGTTGTTGCTGCTGACAGACTCAGATTATTATTCTAAGTGTCTGACAATATTATAGAAAGGATCCCTACAGAGATAGACCTTTTAGTTAAAGAGTAAGATATATATATATATATATATATATATTTGTTTGTACAAAACCATATTAACTTTTCTTTGTTTTCTCCCTTTTCTCTTTCTCTTTTTAAAGACAAAACAAAGTGAACAAACAGTAACAATTGTGAGCAGTTCTTACAAAATACACCAACAATAATTAATAAAACATACCAAGTTAGACGATATTAGAGAAGACTTTAAATCAGAGAACAGCTGATCAGAACTCTGTCACCGAGCTACTTTCCCTTTTTAAAGAATTCCTCTCAGCAGACCTTTTGTCCTTTTGTTTTGTAAGAGCTTAATCATTGTATTGTGCTGTAACAATCTGTGGATGATCCGTTTATGACACGGATGAAGTAATAAAACATAAGATTGGGTAAAGAACATGTGACTGAACTTAGCCAGCTGGAGAAAACCAGTCCTAGCAACACAAACTTGAATTTAAACACACTTTAATCAGCCAAAGTATGAGTTACTGTGAGAAGTTAGCGCCCGTGGGTTTTGTCTGATGTTGGGCTGTGTTTGTTTCCAGGCTTCGGGGAAGAACCTGAACCTGAACGATGAGTCTCAGCACGGGCTGCTGATGCAGCTGCTCAAACTCAGCTACAATTGCCTCAACTACGACTTTATAGGAACTTCCACAGACGAGTCGTCGGACGACCTCTGCACCGTACAGATCCCCACGTCATGGAGATCAGGTAGCTGCAGCCAGCGAGCACGGAGACAACCTAAAAGATATCCCATGTCTATAAAATATTATAGTTTAAGCCCTGAAATCAGTTTCAGCAGAGGGGGGGGGGGGCAAATAGTTGTCCATTCAGTGTTTCCCCTAGGATTTTTTCCAGAGACATACTGGTATATGGTACTCTGCTTCTGACTGGCTAGTAGTCCTTACCTAGGGACTGTCAGGGCACGCCCTCATACTCTGCTTCTGACTGGCTAGTAGTCCTTACCTAGGTACTGTCAAGGCACGCCCTCATACTCTGCTTCTGACTGGCTAGTAGTCCTTACCTAGCTACTGAGCATGTGCGACTCCCAACAAAGATGTTCCAGCAGTGAGAGGTCTCACTCTGTAGCTAAAACAGAGACCTGAACACAGGGTGAAAAGAGGAGCTGCAGCAATGTGCAGTACAACTAAAATATGGTGTTTTCTGGTAATTAAACCACATAAACCTATTCTGATATAACCTCTAAATACAATTATGAACATAAGCTTAATGAGCATAATATGAGCCCTTTAAAAAGTCTTTGACTTGGAGGATCCTGAACCAACATTTTTCATAATTTCTGACTTTTATGGACCAACCAATGGATTGTCATTATTGAAAATAACTTCTGTTTTATTTTCTGTCTTGCAGCATTTCTCGATTCCTCGACGCTGCAGCTCTTTTTCAATTTATATCATTCCATCCCTCCGTCCCTTTCCCCGTTGGTGAGTAAGATCTTTGTATCATGATAATACTTGTAGAATAACGTGTACGGCTATGCACTTGGAAAAAGTTGATGCTTTTGAAGTTAAAAAAGCAGCTGAAGGTGTCTATAACAGCTACTGCTACAGTTTTCAAGAGAGCGGTGCAAGATAGAGTACTAACAGATCTATCCATCAGCACCTTCTCCAGTTTGTCTTGTTGTTATGGAAACGACAGGTCTTGCTACTTCGCTTGTCATTGGTCAGTTGTCAAAAAAGTGTTTTTTCAGAAAAGTTGAACTTTTTTTCAACTTCAAAAAGACGTTCTGAGCTACAAAAAAAAAAGTTGGCAGTTTTTTGTCAACAGCACTGTTTAACACCAAGTGCTGTGTTTGTGTGTTGCAGGTGTTGTCTTGTCTAGTTCAGATAGCCTCCGTCCGGAGGTCTCTCTTCAACAATGCAGAACGAGCAAAGTTTCTCTCACATTTGGTGGACGGAGTGAAGAGGATACTAGCAAACCCACAGGTTGGTCACACAAACATTTGTCCTGCTCTGTTTTGTTAAGTTTTTGTCGTCACCATCTGCAGAGTTCAACAATAAGGGTTTCCCGATGTTGGTCCTACCAGACTCTGGTCCACTAGCCTGGTCCTACCAGACTCTGTTCCACTAGCCTGGTCCTACCAGACTCTGGTCCATTAGCCTTGTCCTACCAGACTCTGGTCCATTAGCCTGGTCCTACCAGACTCTGGTCCATTAGCCTGGTCCTACCAGACTCTGGTCCATTAGCCTGGTCCTACCAGACTCTGGTCCACTAGCCTGGTCCTACCAGACTCTGGTCCACTAGCCTTGTCCTACCAGACTCTGGTCCATTAGCCTGGTCCTACCAGACTCTGGTCCATTAGCCTGGTCCTACCAGACTCTGGTCCATTAGCCTGGTCCTACCAGACTCTGGTCCACTAGCCTGGTCCTACCAGACTCTGGTCCATTAGCCTGGTCCTACCAGACTCTGGTCCACTAGCCTGGTCCTACCAGACTCTGGTCCATTAGCCTGGTCCTACCACACTCTGGTCCACTAGCCTGGTCCTACCAGACTCTGGTCCACTAGCCTGGTCCTACCAGACTCTGGTCCACTAGCCTGGTCCTACCAGACTCTGGTCCACTAGCCTGGTCCTACCAGACTCTGGTCCACTAGCCTGGTCCTACCAGACTCTGGTCCATTTCATTGGTCCAGAGAGTCTGGCCTCTCTCCATTGACAAGTGTTAACTTCCTTGAAGGCGGGACTCTGTTGAAGTTTAAAACTATTGGATCTGCCCAGAGCCACTCTGGATCTGCCATAACCAATCGCTAACGTTTGGTCGTGATGTCGGCTTAGCATCGCTAGCGTTAGCCTTAGCCAACTCCTTCACCGCTAATGCAGCGAGCTGGAAAATCAAACTGTTCCTGAACCCCGTGGGGAGGAGCCGCCATTACGCAACTACAACTCAAACTAGCGCACATCACGACGTCAACGTCATCGTCATCAGCCACTCCCTCTGTTCGCTGATTGGACCGGTGAAGATTTGACCGGAGAAAACCCAAGAATATACCGCAAACCCAGACGGAGTACTGAAGGGAAATGAAAATTGAGCGGAAGTAAGTAGGAGGGCGGAGCCAGGCTATTCCCGATGGCCCGGGGAAAGTAAATGTAACCACCACTCTCCCGTAGTGGCGTCATCGTATCATAAATGACGTCATCCTTGGAGAGTACTTGTTGAATGATTTCACTTCAATGTGCCGTTGGCCAATCAAGAGTTGAGTTGGTGGTTGTCGCTTTGGATGTTTTTTTTTAATCAATGTTTTCATAAAGTTTCTGATGTTTTTTTCGCTGTTTAATTTGGACGTATTTTTTACATTTGATGTTTTTTCATGCAATTTTTTTTGGGTTCTTTTCGATGCTTTTGTTTTGGGTTTTTTTTACCGCTTTTTCAATGTTTCTGACGTATTTATTTTCTTCAGAAAAAGCAATTTGTATACTTGGGTCAAAACAGCGTTAAAAACTAAAAAATGTGAAAAGCATCGAAAGAACGCGGGGGAAAAAACGCGTCAAATGTCGCTGAGAGAAAACGAACGAGTGAAAGAAAACCTTAACGCTGAAACCTGCCAGCTGTTTGTTTGACCATGTGACATGTTTGTGTGTTTCAGTGTTTGCCGGATCCGAATAACTACCACGAGTTCTGCCGTCTGCTGGCGAGGCTGAAGAGTAACTACCAGCTGGGGGAGCTGGTCAAAGTAGAAAACTACCCCGAAGTTATTCGCCTCATAGCCAACTTCACCGTCACCAGTCTGCAGGTGGGTGTCCACTCTTTCTCCTCAGAGATTTAGGGTCCTATTTTAACAATCTGAGCGCACGACGTGAAGCGCCTGGTGCAGGTGCGTTTAGGGCGTGTCCAAATCCACTTTTGCTAGTTTGATGGCGGAAAAAAGGGTCCGTGCGCCGGGTGCATGGTTCTAAAGGGTTGTACTTAGTGTCTTCACTAATCAGAGGGGTGTTTTGGGCGTAACATGCAATCAACCAATCAGAGATCATCTCCCATTCCCTTTAAAAGCCAGGCGTGTTTGGACCTTGGAGCATTGCTGTTATGATGGAGGATTTGCACCGTAATATTTTTATTTGTAATCTTCTGCATGTGTGTGTGCTGCTGTGCGTCCCTGTGTGTGTAACAAGCATAGTGTGCACGCGCTGTGCACGAGCCTAGGAGCATTTTACTAATGCTCTAAAATAACAATGAAATGCTGCGTTATTGACTTTAGACCAGTTTTTTGATGGTCAATGGTGCCATCACTTCCCGCTGCCTCAAGATAGGAATACTCCCAGAATGCACCTGAACACACCTCCCTGTAAGACCAGCACGCCCATGGGCCACAGATGGGCGCAGGTGCATTTGTTATTTAAATGACGTGGGCGCTGGACGGGAAACTGACAACTGCGTCAGTCTTAAACTAGCAGAGAGACTTGGGTCGGGCTCTGCGCTGGGTGTAAGATAGGACCCTCAGACTTGCAGTGGTAGTTCCCATAGACTCACGTGTTGCTCTCCTCCGGTGTCTCAGCACTGGGAGTTTGCCCCCAACAGTGTCCACTACCTGCTGAGTCTGTGGCAGCGTCTGGCGGCGTCGGTCCCCTACGTCAAAGCCACCGAGCCTCACCTGCTGGAGACCTACACCCCCGAGGTCACCAAGGCCTACATCACATCGCGGCTGGAGTCGGTCCACGTCATCCTCAGGTGAGATCTGCTCCGTAAAAAAACATCTAAAACAGAAAGCTTTACAGCGTGGTAACAGTGTCAGACTTTTACTTTCAGTTGACCAGGAATACACACACACACACACACACACACACACACACACACACACACACACACACATACTACCCCTCACTCTCACACACACACATACTACCTCTCACACACATACATACTGTACATACACACACACACACACACACACACACACACACACACACACACACACTACCCCTCACTCTCACACACACACACACACACACACACACACACACACACACACACACACACACACATACTACCTCTCACACACAAACACACACATACACACATACTACCTCTCACACACAAACACACACATACTACCTCTCACACACACACATACACACACACACAAACACACATACTACCTCTCACACACACACATACACACACACACAAACACACATACTACCTCTCACACACACATACATACACACACACACACACACACACACACACACACACACTACCACTCACACACACAAACACACTACCACTCACACACATTCTCTCTCACACACACTCACACACACACACAATCTCACACACACACACACACACACTGTCCCACACACACACATAGATTTCCTGCTCTTTTCTGTTTTATATCATATTAAACTGAATGTCTTAAGGTTTTGAACTGACATCATCTTGTACTTTGAGAAAATGATCAACAGATTAATCGATAATGAAACCAGTCGTTAGTTGCAGCCCTAGAGTTATGGTTTTTACGCGTGGGTCCCTGTTTTGTTGGTATCTCGTGTTTGAGGACGCAGGTGATGCCCAGTCCTGCCGATTGTTTTGTGCTGTGATGAAGCTCGATAATGAGCCAATAAAACAAAGAAATGCATGGTAGAAAAATCAGCTTGTTTGCTTGTTAGACCTTCAGGAACACACATTGGATTTTAGGTTCCCGAGCTGAATAAATGTGCCTGTTGCCTCTACAGAGATGGTTTGGAAGACCCTCTGGATGACGCCGGCCTGGTGCAGCAGCAGTTGGACCAGTTGTCCACCATCGGGAGGTGCGAGTACGAGAAGACGTGCGCTCTGCTGGTCCAGCTGTTCGACCAGGCGGCGCAGACCTACCAGGAGCTGCTGCAGTCCACCAACTCCAGCGCCGCAGACATCACGGTGCAGGAGGGTACGAGCTACACACACACACACACACACACACACACACACACACACACACACACACACACACACACACACTCACACTCACTCACTCACTCACTCACTCACTCACTCACTCACTCACTCACTCACTCACTCACTCACTCACTCACTCACTCACTCACTCAAACACACTCACACAGCCACACACACACACATACAAACACTCACACAGCCACACACTCACACTCACACGCAATCACAAGAGTGAGTGTCACATCATCTCACAATCAGGATTTTTGCCAAGTATGTCTCACATTCATCGTATTTGCATTGTTGTTTTGAAGCAAAATGTCACACTAAACATGCACTCCATGTGACTCCGTGGTTAGTGAGAGAATCTTGTCTTTAGGATGTCCTGCTAACGCTCCGTTTTCTCCCTGTGCAGGTCGGTTGACATGGCTGGTTTATATAATCGGGGCAGTTATCGGCGGACGGGTTTCCTTTGCGAGTACAGATGAGCAGGACGCCATGGACGGAGAGTTAGTCTGTCGGTAAGAACTCAAGAATATACCACCACTTGGAAACCCTGAAAGTATCTTGTTTTGAAGAACTATTAACAGAAAAACATGTTTTCTTCACACTTTGTTTATCTAATTAGTTTAGGTTTTCATAAATTCCCCTTCAAAACAAAACAAAATAAAAGTACATTTCTACATTAAATGCACACTGGTAACGCTGGCTGGAGGCTGACTGTGGATGTGTCCTCAGGGCTGTTGTCAGCTCTCATCCCGACTGAAGCCTTGCAGCGCCAGGAGAGTGAGGCAGACAGACAGGGGTGTGCTAGCTGGCTAAATTACCATTAGATTAGTCGCCTATCTATACAGTTAACCTTACTGATGAATTTGTGGGTTAGCCCAGAGTTGCTAACCGTGGTCAAAACAGTCACACTAAAAATAACTGAGCATTTTGAACGATGTCGTAAAAACGTTATAGACCAAGCATTAGCATTAGCTACTCAACCAGCACCTTTTAAGGCAGCTACACACCAACCTGATAACCAGCCGTCGGACAGTCTGGCGAGGTCAGTGACTCGAGTCTGTTTGGTGTGTTCTGTGCCGTCGTCCGTCGGAGGAGCCGTCGGCCTTCATGTTGGCCGACCTGACATGCTCAGTCAGAGACAGGACAGTCGGGACTCACCAGGAAACGGGGAGCGGGATGAGCGTGACTAGAGCCTCTCAAAATCTGAGGAAAATCTTTTAAACTGACCTTTGTTGATCTGAAATGAAGACAGATTCAGCAACTGCACGGCCTATTTCTCTCTTAAAATGTTTTCAGAAACACGTTTCGGTGAACTATTTTAGTCCAATATGAGATCGTATTCTGAACGAGCCGCCATGACAGTCTGGCTGTGAATTTCTGGAGAAACCAGACCCACGTGACTCGTTCGTCCAATCAGCTGCCGGTTTTCGTTTTTTTTTTTTTTGTCGACAATCCAGATTAGCGCCGCCTGCTGTTATGGAGACGTATTACGTCTCGTCTCTTCGGTGTGTTCTGAGGAACTTTCTGGACCAACTCGGGGAGACTGATCAGTCCGACTGGCTTTACTGCCGACGGTCGGCCGTCTGGTTGGTTTGTCAGCAGCTTTATAGGAGGCACCAAAGCACTTTCCTCTTCCGTCCCCCTACAGGTTGGAAGCGGTATTGTCCATTACTGTTACCATTATTCTTATGTCTCATTCGAACGAGTTAATGAACCACTGAAACGATTTCAGAAACATCATTTTAAGGTACAAAAGAATCTTTGGTGTTGGATCGATCGATATTGAAATCAATCAATATCAATAATTCAGGTCTCTGTTGTATTACTGTGTTGCAAAGTGGCATTTAATCAATGACCAAACGATGCCATGTGGCAGAAAAAAAGTTGTATTACGTTGACTGAGTATAACTCTCCTCCAAACTAAGTACATTTCATATGTTTATAAGTTCTGGAAGAAGAAGGGTTCGGGTCATGACCGAACTGTTATTAATCTTGGTTAGGTTCTTTATCTAAGATTGTGTTTTAATCTTATGTGACGTCATCAGCATAAAAAGGTACATTTTCAGCAGAGTTGCGTAATAAAATAAAAGCAGTAGGATCCCCAAAACACTCCCCTGTGGGACTCCACATGTTCTTGGTAAACTTCTGAATAAATTGCTTTGTTGAATTGATTTCCCAAAACCGGAATGAACACACACACACACACACACACACACACACTACCACTCACACTCACACACACACACACACACACACACACACACACACACACACACACACACACACTACCACTCGCTCACACACATTCACATGCTCACACAGTCGCACACTCACATACACACAAAAAAGTATAAACCCAATTTAAATTTGATATGCTAATAAAGCTGCTTGTGAAGCACTTTTTACAACACTCAAGATAGAAAAGGATCTACTCGAGATGGCACGTGTGTACGATTGTTTGTTGTCATTAAAAAAACGGATTACACATAACTTTTTAAAACCCGCGTTTGTGTCTAAACCCCAGGGTGCTCCAGCTGATGAATCTGACGGACTCTCGGTTAGCTCAGGCTGGCAACGAAAGACTGGAGCTGGCCATGCTCAGCTTCTTCGAACAGTTCAGGAAGATCTACATCGGAGACCAGGTGCAGAAATCATCAAAGGTAAACCCTGCTTTTAATGCTGCAGCTGTGTTGGATCCTGTCGGACAGACTGTAGCATGCTGTGTAAAGGCCGATTAATGCTTGGTACTGTAGAGGGATTATGTCTAAAATGAGGCCCTAAGGCCTGTCAAATCTGACTCCAATTTATTATTTCCCGCGCCTTCTTACATCGGACTTAAGTTCACCAGAACACAAGGACCAATCTGAGACAAAGAGTACAGTTAAGCAAAGTTTACTGAGTCCAGCATAAGAGTTACAACACAGCTGTGGGTTCACAAACAGAGACTAAGTTTCCCTGGCAACAGACATTAAATGAGAGCTGGTCCACCAAGATCTCGTCTGAAAATCAACACTCATCTATCCTCTCCCTCAAGCTTTTATCCTATCCTCACAGGGGGGTGTCCTCTAGTTTCTAGACAGAAACTGGTATCTTCACAGACACACATGCCAGGTCGGGGTCTCTGTGTGGTGCAACTTCCTCGTCTGTTCTGCAACTTTAACTACCTTTCCTGTGTTTCTGCTCATCTGTCTAGTACACAATGAACTCTTATGCCATAAAAGGCTTAAACTATAGTTAACGGCTCAAGCTTAACCTTCTGTGCGTCAGAGACATTTCCTTCAACCACTTCCTCAATGACTGCACACAGCTTCTTTTGCAACGTGCACAAATATAGCTTTAACTGCTAATATTCTACAGTACGTACATAGGTACGTGGAGATATCGACCCTACGCCTACCCTTAAAAATTTAACTACATGTTGTGTGGCGACACAGGCCGCAAGAACGGCTTTATTTTACGTTGAAAAAGCCCTGTAAAACTACAAACCACCATTGAATCAACATAAAACTTTCCTGTTTTCAACTCCACCCCTCAAAGAATCGGAATCGAAAGGAAGAATCGCAATTGTTAAAATCCAAACGATGCCCAACCCTATACAGATTTCCCACCATGGTCAGAAAGCACAGGGGAGACACTTTGTTTCTCTCACTATGCCTCTAGAGTCGCCTGGCTTTGACACCCCCCCCCCCTCTCAGTGTACAGTACCCCTGCACTATCTGCTGGTAGCGGGGGGCCAAGTTGGTGGAAACGAGCCGGTCTTTTGTCCGTCGCTCCGTGGGGTCTGCTCGTGCTGACTTCAGCGGTTTCTATAGAGGCACTCTCAGTCTCAGTCTGTTGTACTGTTGTGTTGTCAGACGTGGTGTAAAGTGCTCCGGTTCATGCTGACTGACGGAGTGTGTTCAGTGTTTTCCCTCGGTTTGTGGATGACTTAGGTCGAGGTGTCTTAACTCAACGTCACTATGGGACAAAATGACAATCGCATCAAGAGCCAGACATGTTAAGTTTATTGACATGCTTTTATTTATTCGAAAAAGTAACATATGTTTGACCTTATCATTGCATGTCTTGTATAGTCTTCTCACTTACAGTTTGGCCGACATACAGTGCTAAGCACAAGTTTATGAACCCATGCTAAAGTTGACTAAAAAGAGAAAGAAAAAATCATCTTTTGGAAATTGATCTTTATGCCTTAATTTAAAAAATGAGGAAAAATCCAATCTTTAAGGACAGAAATTTTCTTTGTGAATGAATAATGTATCGTAAATAAATAAATGTTCTTCCTTAAAATACAGGGGGCATAAGTCAGTACACCCCTATGTTAAATTCCCATAGAGGCAGGCAGACTTTTATTTTGAAAGGCCAGTTATTTCATGAATCCAGGATACTATGCATCCTGATGAAGTTCCCTTGGCCCCCACATCATCACATACCCTTCACCATACCCCCACATCATCACATACCCTTCACCATACCCCCACATCATCACATACCCTTCACCATACCCCACATCATCACATACCCTTCACCATACCTAGAGATTGGCATGGTTGTATTTCAGTTAGCCTAATAACTGGTTTGATTTGCATTGAGAGATGATTTTATAGAAAGTACCCCATGCCAATGTGTCTTCATGCTTGTAAAAGAGTGAAAACATAAAGCAGAACCAGCGGAGGTCCTGCCTAGGGCAGCGAATTGTTTAGGGGCCGGCTGTGCCTGGAAGCAAAGCCTCAGGTTTTTTGGAGTTTATGGGAAGCTCCGGCTTCCAGGTTGTTAAGTTTCTATTGTTTCTATTGTGGATGACCGGAAACAACGGTACAGTCGACACAATAACTAGCATTAGAGGAGCTGCTGGATGTATGGCTCTGTGTTGTCAGACTTAACCCCTCTGCCCCCGGTCAGTGAGGCCCCTGCTTTTTTATCTTCTGCAGATCTCCTCATGCTTCAGTGGGCGTTCACACTGAGAAAAATGGTCCCTGCCATTTGCTGCAGGGTGGCGCAGCGGGGGGGAGATGGTCAGTGAATAGAATAGAGGGTGGCTGGCATCTCCCTTAGAGATAGGGTGAGAAGCTCAGTCATCCGTGAGGAGCTCGGAGTTGAGCCGCTGCTCCTTTGCGGGTGGAGGGACGTCCAGCTGGGAGGAGGCCTCGGGGAAGACCCAGGACTAGGTGGAGGGAGGTCCAGCTGGGAGGAGGCCTCAGGGAAGACCCAGGACTAGGTGGAGGGAGGTCCAGCTGGGAGGAGGCCTCAGGGAAGACCCAGGACTAGGTGGAGGGAGGTCCAGCTGGGAGGAGGCCTCAGGGGAAGACCCAGGACTAGGTGGAGGGATTATATCTCCAACCTGGCATGGGAACGCCTCAGGAAAGGGAAGTTTGGGGTCCCCAGCTGGAGCTGCTGCCCCCACAACCCGACCCCGGCTAAGCAGGCGAAGATTGATGGATGGATGTAGAATACGTTTTATTGTCATTGGACAGCAGCTGTTCAACGAAATTTTCCGCAACTCATCCTCAGTGGTACACAAATGAAATGACAGTACCCTTATAAAGGCAAAAGACACCGAATAAAAACAATAAATATAGTAAATACAATAATAACAAAAGTCAGATATTGCACATTTGTATTTGCAGAAAGACTGTGATTGCACCATTATTTGTTAGTGTTCAGTTCTGTCAATCGGCTCATCTGTGTGACGTCCTGTTGTGTTCTTTAACTCCCCGCCCCCCAACAAAGCACATGTAGACTTCATATTTAACAGTTACTGTTTTCGGTCAGATCGTTTATAGATTTCCATGTTTCCGACTGCACTTGAAGGCAGCTTCATTTCACAGCTGGGTTTCCGCGCGGTCTTAAAAATCTAAAATAGTCTGAAATTTCAAAATCAAAATGTTAGGCCTTAGAAAGTCTTAAATTAGCAAAAGAATGTTGTTCTAGGTCTTAAATACCCACAAGTTTAAATACCCACAAGTCTGATCTCAGTTACATGACTGGCCACCGCAGCGTGACGTGGAGTTGCGTTTTTTCAGACCTATTTTTATCCTGTACGTTGACAGAGCTACTCTCTCTCTTTGTGTGTGTGTGTGTGTGTGTGTTGCAGCTTTATCGACGACTATCAGAAGTTTTGGGGCTGAATGACGAGACGATGGTACTCAGTGTCTTTATAGGGAAAATGTGAGTATACTAAAAGATGTATCTGTCCAGCACGGTTTAATTCAACTTCATGGAAACAGTTTATGTTCATGTATGGTCTAAAAAAGCTTCCTGTTTGTGTCTGAAAACGATCTTTTCTCTCTTTCAGCATCACAAACTTGAAGTACTGGGGCCAGTGTGAACCAATCACCTCCAAGACACTCCAACTACTGAACGACCTCTCTTTAGGATATCCTTTGTGTGTGTGTGTGTGTGTGTGTGTATGTGTGTGTGTGTGTGTGTGTGTGTGTGTATGTGTGTGTGTGTGTGTGTCGGTGTGCTTGTATCGGTAGTGTGTGTTTGTGTGTGTGTGTGTGTCAGTGAGTGTGTGTGTGTCGGGGTGTGTGTGTCTGTGTGTGTCGGTTCTGTGTGTGTTTGTGTGTGTGTGTGTGTGTGTGTGTGTGTGTGTCACTGAGTGTGTGTCTGTTTGTGTGTGTGTGTGTGTGTGTGTCGGGGAGTGTGTGTCGCTGTGCTTGTGTGTGTGTGTTCAGATTATAGACCTGACCCTAAAATCCATTAGAAATTGTTAATCCCATTTTTCAATAAGCAAATCGTATTCTAACTGCCGCTGAAATGTGCATTAACCCTTTAATGAGTTCCTGTGTCGCTACGTTTTCTCCTTGACTTCCTGTTTGTGCACATACAGCAGCGTGAGAAAGCTGGTGAAGCTCACCGCCGTCCAGTTCATGCTAAATAACCACACGGTGAGTACACCTTAACTTCCCCCCCCCCCCCCCTTTGTTTTATTAAATAATCTCAACATTTGTGAGATGTGAAGTGTGTGTTTAACGTCCTGTGTGTTTGCTGCTGGGTCAGAGCGAGCACTTCTCCTTCCTGGGAGTGAACAACCAGTCAAATCTGAGCGACATGCGCTGTCGGACCACCTTCTACACGGCACTGGGACGCCTGCTAATGGTCGACCTCGGTAAACACACACACACACACACACACACACACACACCCCACCTTTAATTCTACAGGGAGCCTGATTAGATAGGCTGTCATGTAAACGGATTTTGAGACTTTTTTTAGAGACTTTTTCCCAGAGTAGCCGCTGTTAATTTTTTATTTTCATTTTAAAGAAACGTACATAAACTGACAAAGCCATAACAAGTCCATTCCCCTTTCCCCCCCCATGTATTTTAAAGTGAAACACACCAGGGTTTCCCTCAGAAAATGTGTTAGTTAAGGTGGTAGGTTTGCCATCTGACCGGGGGGGGGGGTAGTAGTACATCAGTGTTATGGCGTTTTTCCATTACATGGTACCTGCTCGACTCGCCTCGACTCGCCACACTGTGCGTCCGTTTTCCATTGCAGATTTTAGCCCCGCCTCAGCGTGGCTGGTCGTCTGCTCGACGCACACACCAGCGCACAAGTATAACATCAGGCCACTTGAGCTTGTTTTACAGTTCTGTGGAGGCTCCACGCAGAGCTTTCTCCGTAGCCTATGTAATATGTGGCCTGATGTATACATTTGTCAGCTGGTGTGTGCGTGGAGCCAGCATGTGTGTGTGTACGTAGGATGCGGCGAAAGCTCTGCTGGAGCCTCCGCAGAACTATAAACAAGCGGCGCCGTAGTAAACTGCCGTGACCTAACGCGACACACACACAGAACGTGGAAGGTGTGTTGTTGCCAGAAGACACATTTAGTTTCTAAAGAAGCTGGAGGCAGCAAAAAAAAAAACAGCTGGCTAAACTGTTTAAAAATAGCAGGTTTGTTCAGGACACCCCCGTCTGTCGCTTTCACGTCACCTTTTCGGCTCGCCTCAGCTCGCTGGGAACCTCGACTGAGGAGGTACTAAAAAAAGTACCTGTTAGCAGGTACCAGGGACTTTTTTTCGTAATGGAAAACCAAAAAAGGCGAGTAGAGTCGAGGCGAGTCGAGCTGGTACCATGTGGAAAAGCGCCGTTAGTGTACTACACACTACACTAAATATCAAATTTAAATAATAATAAATAATTAATAAATAACCAGCTTTTCAAAATAACAGTTGCAATGTGCAATTTTAAGCTCATTAAACTATTTTCAAAATAAAGTGCTGTAACAGTTTCACTGGCATGGCTCCCATTCTCCTCCGTGACTCGCTCTCTTCCACTTCGCCCGACAACTCTTCTCCAAAACTGCTCTGAGATAACAGAGCTCAAATAAAAACAGGACACGTCATTTCACTGGGTGTAACTACGCTAACTAACCGTGTGTTGTGAACCGCGTGTAGTGATTAAAAACAAACAGACAACAGCTGTGTCTCAAAGACCGGGCAGCAGCAGCCGGGGCGTTGAGAATCCACCGTGAGAGGTGATGATAGTTCAGTCACTTCCTCATGTATTCACCTGGTTGAAACAAGAGAAGAAAGCCTCACTGATGTGAAGAACAGGACATATAGAAATGTTCTCCGCCCACCGTATGCCAACGCTCCGGTAAGTCCATCACCCCGTCTCTGCCCGGGCGGTGGGCATGCCCCAGCTGACCACATCTGTTGACAAACTCCGATGTACACGCGACGGTGAAATGGCGATTGTTCTCACGGACACATGAGCGATATCAACTGGCTAGTTCTCCTCCAGACAGCGACGGACCACGTCTCTTTTTCTTTCTCTCATTTCGGCCGTGTGTGCCGCTCGCGGTGTGAAGCGCGTTTGCGCTGTTGTCCGAGAAGCACTTGACGGCCTTTTGTGCAGCAGATTTTTTTTTTTTTGTTGTTGTTGTTTTGTTTTTTTTTGACGACCTAGTCAAGGCGGTAGGGTTCCCCAGCTTAGGCGGGCCGCCCGAGCTGCAAAGTGCTGCAGGAAACCCTGCACATCTACAGGTTCACACATTCAGTGACAACAGTAAAGTTTAATTAAAAAAAAAAAATTCGTTCATTGATCTTCAACTTCTAAAGACTTAGATGTGGAGCTTTGTGTGTTCTGGTGAGAAATCAAAAGGCCGTTTATTAACGTGTGTGTGCGTGTGTGTCATTCTGTGTGTGTGTGTGTGTGTGTGTGTGTGTGTGTGTGCACGTCTGTCTGTGTGTGTGTGCATCTGTGTGTGTGTGTGTGTGTGTGTGCGCGCGGCTGTGTGTGTCTCTGTGTGTGTCTCTGTGTGTGTGTGTGTGTGTGTGTGTGTGTGTGTGTGTGTGTGTGTGTGTGTGTAGGTGAGGACGAGGACCAGTTTGAACAGTTCATGCTGCCTCTGACGGCTGCGTTTGAAACCGTGGCTCAGATGTTGAGTACGAACACCTTCAACGAACAGGAAGCCAAGGTGATTTTATTTAATTTTTTTTAATGGAAAAGTTTGTGTGACGTCAGCTTGTTAAATGTGAATATGTTCTAGTTTCTTCTCTCCTCTGGGACAGTGAACTGAATATCTTTGAGTTGGGGACAGAGCAAGACGTTTGAGGCTTTTTGGGAAACACTGATTTTCTGACATTTTAGAGACCAAACAACTAATCCATTCATCCAGAAAATAATCCACACATTAATCCGCTCTAGATTTAATCAACTGAAAGTTAACGACGCTAAATGGTTTCACGAGACGTTATTATTTGGGGATTTTAACCGATCCCAAAGGAAAAGAAGTACAGCAGCAACGAAGGCAGACCAATCTGTGTTGTTACTCATAAATGGCTGCGTTTCTTATTATTTTGTACGCCCACTTCCTGTTTACAGCGGAGTACCAGCCTTAGAATCAGAAGATTTATTGTCATTGTACAAAATGAACAACGAAATTCTTAGCAGCAGTTCACCCAGTATCATAAATCTAAATCTAAAAGACAAGAAATAAATAGTAAAACAACAAATTAGAAAGAAATATACCCACAACATTTATATACACACAGAATTAGAAAGAAATATATACACAAAAATAGAAAGAAACATACACACTAAAAGTACTAGTTATTGCACATGGTCCATATGTGACGGTGTGAGTGTGTGTGTGGGGGAGGGGGGTGCTAGTGAGTGTGAGTGTGTGTGTGTGTGTGTGTGTGTGTGTGTGTGTGTGTGTGTTCAGTGTGGTGATGGCTTGTGGAAAGCAGCTGTTCCTGAGTCTGTTTGTCCTGGTCAGCCAGAGGGCAGCAGGTCAGACAGAGGGTAGGCACTGAACTTTGAGAGAGAGGTTTTATTGTGACGGGTTTCTTCTTCCTGTCCTGTTTCCTGCAGAGGACTCTGGTGGGTTTGGTCCGAGACCTGCGAGGCATCGCGTTCGCCTTCAACGCCAAGACCAGCTTCATGATGCTCTTCGACTGGATGTATCCTTTCAGCGTGTCCTCAACCTAAACTCTAACTATATTTAATACTCAACACAGTCTCTGCAGAGTCCTAACTGTCCTGTTGTCCTCTCAGGTCTAAACTGACCCATTATCAAAACGTTTCTACATCACAAATGTGGGTTTCTTTCAACCAAATTTAACAACAAAATAACGTGGATGGTTCCCTACAACGCTCTTCACAAATTTAATACATACCGTATTTTCCGGACTATAAGTCGCTCCGGAGTATAAGTCGCATCAGTCAAAAAATGCGTCATGAAGAGGAAAAAAACATATATAAGTCGCACTGGACTATAAGTCGCATTTATTTAGAAATTGATTTCACAAAATCCAAGATCAAGAACAGACATTTAATCTGGAAAGGCAAGTTATTCAACTACACAACAGCACACAGAACAAGGGGCTGAATACGGTAGGTGTCCGGTATGTTAACGTAACACATTAACAGTTATTCAACTATACAACAGAATACAGAACAACTACCAGGGCGTGGAGACGTAACTGCACCGTTGACGTGCATCTACATCTGTGGACTCGTTCCTCCAGCTCTGGCCATCTTGCTTTCAGCGCGCGACTAGCTTTCTTTGTTTTCTTCATTGCAGTAAGAGTCACCTTTTCGCCAGTCCCTCACAAGTTTCTCTCTCACTCCAAACTTTCTTTCTGCTGCTCGATTACCGTTTTCGGCTGCATATTTTACTACCTGCAGTCACCTGCAGTTTCTTTTCTTTCTCAGTTGTCTTTGGAGCAGCATATAGTTGTCACAAGCCTAGAGCGCCCTCTGGCGGCTTTAGACGGTAATGTTTTTAGCATGAAATAACATTTAAAAACGTGAAATTATAAATATTTTGATATATAAGTCGCACCTGACTATAAGTCGCAGGACCAGCCAAAGTATGAAAAAAAGTGCGACTTATAGTCCGGAAAATACGGTAATCAGTTCACTACTTTCATTGAATTTGGGTGTTTTAGTCAATTTTATAGCATGTAAAGAAAAATTGATAAAAGAATGTTGAAAAACGTAGGAAGAAAGTGCGGAAAAAAGTGTCGAAGAAGACGTCCAAAACGTTGCAGGTCGACGGGAAGACAACACGAGGGTCTTAAAAGTATTCAATTTTGTTTTAAGGTCTTCCATTTTCTCTTGCCCTATCGTAAGATTAAATCAATACCGTAACGCCATAAATAAATGTTTTGTGTGCGTTTACTCCGTTTGGTACCGAGCCACTAAAGTTTGTCCTGTTTACAGTAATGTAACAGCTGTTTTAACCAGACCGAGTATTAATCACACACACACACACACGCACATGCACACTCACACACACACACACACACACACACACACACACACATACATGCTCACACGCACATGCACACACGCACATGCACACACACACGCACATGCACGCTCACACACACACACACACATACATGCTCACACACACACACACACACACACGGCCAAGCAATGTTATACGACAGTACGGGAAGTGTTCTGCCTTTTTTATTTGGCCATGAAGTTGTCATCAGATTTCATCCTAGGTAGTTTTTAAAAAAAGTCTTCAATTGAACTTGTAGGATCCTGGTTAACCCTGTAAAAGAACCGTCCTGAACGCAGTCCCGCAGATATCCGGCCTACATGCCCATCCTGCAGCGAGCCATAGAGCTCTGGTACCACGACCCAGCATGCACCACGCCTGTCCTCAAACTCATGGCCGAGCTGGTTCACAACAGGTAAACGTGCTCAGTAGAAAATAGAAAACGGTACACTTCAAGGTTTTGTATTCATAACACGAGGTACAGGCCGGCTCCGGATTGACTGGCCGTTTGGTCCGGTTGTGGACTTTGGTCCGGACTTTAAGGTCCTGAGTCTGACATTTTTCTTGCTAAAAATTCAGCACGCACAGAAACCTTGCACACTGAGTCTGATGAGTATTAATTAATCTGTTCATCTCTTGCTTCTCTCCGCCGGCGGTAACGTTACCTCTGTGAGTGGCTGTCTGTCTCTCTCTCTCTCTCTGTCTGTCTCTCAGTCTCTCTCTGTGTCTCTGTCTGTCTCGCTGTCTCTCTGTCTGTCTCTGTCTCTCTCTCCGTCTGTCTCTCCATCTGTGTCTCTGTCTGTCTCGCTGTCTTTCAGTCTCTGTCTGTGTCTCTCCGACTGTCTCCCAGTCTCTCTGTCTCTCAGTCTCTCTCTCTGTCTCTCTCTGTCTGTCTGTCTGTCTGTCTCTCTCTCTCCTCCTGTCTCTCTCTCTCTCTCGCTCTGTCTCTCCTCCTGTCTGTCTGTCTCTCTCTCTGTCTGCCTGTCTGTCTGTCTCTCTCTCCTCCTGTCTGTCTGTCTCTCTCTCTCTCTCCTCATGCCTGCCTGTCTGTCTGTCTCTGTCTCTCTCTCTTTCTCTGTCTGTCTCTCTCTCTCTCTCTGTCTCTCTCTCTCTCTCTCTGTCTCTCTCTCTCTGTCTGTCTCTGTCTCTCTCTGTCTGTCTCCATCACTACGCTGTTGCTCTCCTCTGTCTGTCTCCGTCTCCTCTTCCCCTCTTCCATTCTCCTCCTCATCCTCCTCCTGTATGTTACCATCTGATCCGTTGACAGACAGTAGACATTAGATCTGAGTTATGAAATGATACGTTGCTCTCTGCCTGCGTCATCTCAGGATCGCCTCATACCTTCTCCTTGTTAAAACACATCTAAATGGATGCGGAAAAAAAGTCGAACCCGTTACAACTTTTTTTAGTGTGTAAACATGATTGACACGTTAGGTGGTTTTTATTTTGTAACGTCCGAAAATTCCGCACGTAAATTTCAGACTCGGTGTGCAAAGATCTTAAGAGGCAATTTGGTCGGTGCCTGAAAAGTATTGAATTCACATCCCGGCCCTAAGGGAGAGGTGCACCTCATCTTACATCTCTACTTCCCTGAGAATGATTATTTATTGATAATTAACTTTCTGTTTTGTTGTTGTCCGTAGATCCCAAAGGCTGCAGTTTGACGTGTCGTCGCCCAACGGCATCCTGCTGTTCAGAGAAACCAGCAAGATGATCACGACCTACGGTACGTCCACTCCAGACCTCCTGTCACTACTAGGTTCATACACTCTCCTGCTGAAGTATGGAGGCCCACAGTGTTCAGAACTAAACCAAATAAAATCAAGATGTACTTCTCTATCTAAAAATGATTATGAAGTAAATAATCAGATGAACAAATGCAGATAAAATGTGCCCATTAGTAGAGTCGATAGTAAAAACCATCATCACATCTTCTATGTTTCGCGGTTGCAGGGAATCGTATCCTGACGCTGGGAGAAGTCCCGAAGGACCAGGTGTACGGCGTGAAGCTGAAGGGCGTCAGCGTTTGTTTCGCCATGCTGAAGGCGGTGCTCAGCGGCAACTACGTCAACTTCGGGGTCTTCCGTCTCTACGGCGATGACGCGCTGGACAACGCCTTACAGACCTTCATCAAACTGCTGCTGTCCATCCCTCACAGTGACTTACTCGTAAGTTATTCCTCCTGCATGCTGAGGACAAATAGGTCCAGTGTAGGTCCAGTGTGTGGGAATTCTCCCATCTAGCGTTGAGATCATATATCGCAATCAACTCTCTCGCACCACGCAGTTCATAGTACGTATTACAGCTACGGTAGCCTTCACGCTTTAAAAAGCCAAGATGTCATCCACGTCTTCATCCAGCTTTCTCTGTTTTTCTGTTTAATTTGTATTAATTGAAGAAGAAGACAGGTAGGTAGGTAAGTAGGTAGGTAGGTAGACAGGTAGTTAGGTAGACAGGTAGTTAGGTAGGTAGACAGGTAGGTAGGTAGGTAGACAGGTAGTTAGGTAGTTAGGTAGGTAGGTAGGTAGGTAGACAGGTAGGTAGGTAAGTAGGTAGGTAGGTAAGTAGGTAGACAGGTAGTTAGGTAGGTAGACAGGTAGTTAGGTAGGTAGGTAGGTAGGTAAGTAGGTAGACAGGTAGTTAGGTAGGTAGACAGGTAGTTAGGTAGGTAGGTAGGTAGGTAAGTAGGTAGACAGGTAGTTAGGTAGGTAGGTAGGTAAGTAGGTAGTTAGGTAGGTAGACAGGTAGTTAGTTAGGTAGGTAGACATGTAGTTAGGTAGGTAGATAGGTAGACAGGTAGTTAGTTAGGTAGGTAGGTAGGTAGGTAGACAGGTAGTTAGATAGGTAGGTAGGTAGACAGGTAGGTAGGTAGGTAGGTAGGTAGACAGGTAGTTAGGTAGGTAGATAGGTAGGTAGGTAGGTAGGTAGACATGTAGTTAGGTAGGTAGACAGGTAGTTAGGTATGTAGGCAGGTAGGTAGGTAGGTAGGTAGGTAGGCAGGTAGGTAGACGGGTAGTTAGGTAGGTAGACGGGTAGTTAGGTAGGTAGACAGGTAGTTAGATAGATATTGTCCCATGAGGGAGATTTGTTTACACAGTCTGGTTACTGCCCAAGGCAATATACACGGACAAATACATCAACAGAAACACAGCGACAGGTATATAGACACACAGAAACGAGCACATTTACAACAGCGGATCCATACAAGGTCAGAGAGAGAGTTTGTTCAGCAGTGCTGTGGTAGAAAGGACAAAACTTCTGCCAAAGCGAGTCCTTCTACACCCCCGAGTCCTGTATCTGCAGCAGTGTGAAGTCTAAAGTATAGAGGGTGACGGTCAGGGTCCAACATAAAATAATAAAGAAATCCCCAGTGGCCTCTGGGGCCAGTAGATCAGAGTTTTGCTGGCCCCTTCTACATTTTTACTGGCCCTGAAAGAAATATCATAGGTGTGATTGGCAAAGGACAAAAAAGCAGGAAACTATGCCAATTAAATGCCTTCCGCGCTGCTCTCTGATGCTCTGAAACAGATGTTAGAGGCAACAGCAGCATCGCTGCACGTGACGCTAGTTAACCCTACACTTGGCAGCAGGTAACGTTTGCCTACCGTTAGCTAGCAGCTGGAGTAAACAGTTAAATTGCTGACAGCTAAACGGTGTAAAGGGTGACTGTATTTCACTGGAGAGGATTCCAACAGCGGGACGTTAAGCAGTGTGCAGCAACAACAAAGAGGGTGCGTTCACTTGAAACTAGTAAGCCTCGTGGTGCATTCAAAGTTATTGTAAAATACCCTATTACCCTATTTTTTTAAATATTGGTTCAGGCACCGGCACCATTTTAAAAGTATAGTTTTAGCACCGGTATCGGAAAAAAACCCAACCGATACCCAACCTTAATCAGGTCTGAGATGTTGTTGTTGTAGCGGAACCGATCATTTTGGGGGTGACGCTTGTGATCTTGGTGAGTTTGTTTTTGTTAGAGATGGTGAGCATGTTGAAGAAACAGGGGGACCAGGACAGCAAGATGGGTTGGATTATGCTTTTGTAAAGTAGCAACAGGAGGTGTAGCCTGGTGAGAGCGTCCTGATCTGGCGAGCTCCAGTTTTCCACTCCCAGATCAGTCTGGCATCTTGAGATAGAGAAGATTTGGAGCCGTTCGCCGAACAACCGACCAATCAGCTTTGGTTTTGAGGCGGGTTTAGGTGTGACGCAACGAGAAGCGACTGTTCAGTCTAAACAACGTGGCGGCTTCCACGGATGAAATGAGCGTAGCTATCGCGCAAGTTTTATCCAAATTAGAAAGTATTCCTTCATTGAAAGAAGAGCAAAAAACGGCACTGGAGGCTTTTCTCAGAGGAAAAGATGTGTTTGCTCTTCTCCCGACTGGTTTCGGCAAGAGTTTGATATATCGTTGATCTGATTGGTTGATTTGGCCCGTCTGTCACCAACATAGGTGGTGATAGACAGATGGTTTATCCAATCAGCTAACCAGTATTTTCGCCCCTTCCCAAAAGTTCTCCAACTGAAAGTTCCCAGATGGATATGCCGAGCAAATGTGAAGGAATCCATCTGGTGGAGTCAGGTTACAGGAGGTGTGGGGGGGGGGCAACAGAAACAGCGCTCTGAGTTTACGGATGACGTGTAATCTCTGAGTGAGATGGAAACCTCAACAGAGGCTTTGAGAGTAAAACGATTCAGTACAGCGTTTGCAGATTCTGTGTGACGTAAGCGTTTCTCTCTCTCTCTCTTCCCTGTCGCTGCAGGACTACCCGAAACTCAGCCAGTCCTTCTACTCTCTGCTGGAGGTGCTGACTCAGGACCACATGAACTTCATCGCCAGCCTGGAGCCGCACGTCGTCATGTACATCCTGTCGTCGATATCAGAGGGGCTCACCGCGCTCGGTAAGAAAACACTCACAGGGTCAGGGTTTGAGTTTTCAGCAGTGGTGGAAAGAAGTATTCAGACCCTTCACTCAGGGGCTCTCCTGACTCAGAATGGGCCTTTGAGGCACAACAGCAAGATTGGTGATCGGTTTGCGTAAGGTAAATGCAATGAGTCTGTTACCTTATCCCTCCTGTTGTCCTCACGTCAAATTTGACCCTTTTGCAAAAACTTTCTATATCAGAACTATGACAAAAGAACGTTGAAAAAAGTGACAAATGTTGGAAAAAATACAAAAATGCAGGAAAAAAAATCGACACTTTTTTTTTTAAACGCTGAAAAAAGTGACCAAAAACAAAATCGGAAAAAGTGACAAAAAAAAAAAAATCGGAAAAAGTGACAAAAAAAAAAATCGGAAAAAGTGACCAAAAAAAAAAGGAAAAAGTGACAAAAAAAAAAATCGGAAAAAGTGACCAAAAAAAAAATTTGGAAAAAGTGACCAAAAAACCCCATCAAAAACATTGCCAAAGGTGACAAAAACTTGTTAATAAAAGTGACAAAATAATTGGAGAAAGTGGGGGAAAAAAACATTGAAAAAGCGACAAAAAACATAATTAAAAAAACACCAAAAAAGTGACAAAAATATTTGAATAAAACGTTGACAAAAGTGTAGAAAAAGAACATTTCGACCCAGAAAAACCCAAAGTTGCAGGTCGACGGGAAGTCAACACAAGGGCTATTTGAAAGAAATCTATATGCTGTTGTCTGTCATTTCTCACAATTTGACCAACAAAAATGTCTTTTACGCTTGAGTAAATGAAAGCCTAATCATCTCAGAGTTAGACAACAATTACACACATAGTACAAAGATAAAGACACATCACCATGGCAACAAAAACATGTTTCATGACCTCCTCAGATCCAGATCTTAATTGGCAGCACACTGATTTTGGTTTATCTACAAGATAGACTTGATGTTCACAAGATTTCTTAAGTAACTAAAGCTGTAACAGATGAATGTAATGTAGTAAAAAGTAGAATATTTCTCTCTGAAATGTAGCAGAGTAGAAGTAGAAAGTGGCATGAAAAGACAAGACTCAAGTAAAGTACAAGTACCTCAACATCTGGTACTGGAGTACATGTACTTAGTTCCATTCCAGCGCTGGTTTTGGGGAGTGTGCACGTGGCGGTGGTTGTTACATTTGTGAGTGTATGTTTCAGATACGATGGTGTGCACAGGCTGCTGCTCCAGTCTGGACCACATAGTGACCTACCTGTTCAAGCAGCTGTCCCGCTCCACTAAGAAGCGTCCCACGCCGATGGCGACAGACGATCGCTTCCTGCACATCATGCAGCAGCACCCAGAGATGATCCAGCAGGTAACACATAAACACACACATACACACACACACAGACACACACACACACACACACATACAGAGACACACACACACACACACAGACACACAAACACGTGTTAGCAAACACACACAGACATACATGCACACACACACACACACACACACACACACACACACACACAGACAGAGCTACACACACAGAGAGACACTGAGACACACACACACAAATGTGTTAGCACACATAAACACACACGTGTTAGCACACACTAACATGCACGCACGCGCACACACAGACACACACACACAGACAGACTCGCGCAGAGACACACACACAAATGTGTTAGCACACATAAACACACACACGTGTTAGCACACACTAACACGCACGCACGCACACACACAGACAAAGACTCACAGAGACACACACACACACACACATATCTGACTCCCACTTCAGTTAGTCTGAGAGTATTTGTGGGCACTAACTATTGATTTGAGAGCAGATTAGCATCTTCTTTGCAGTAGGGCTGCACAATAAGCGATGGAGGAGCCGATGGATTGGATCAGCCCTACATGTTCCACTCAGAGAGGTTAAACTGACCCTGTTGTTGTTGTTGTTGTTGTTGTCGTGGAGCAGATGCTCTCCACAGTGTTGAACATCATCATCTTCGAGGACTGTAGGAACCAGTGGTCCATGTCCAGACCTCTGCTGGGCCTCATCCTGCTCAACGAGAAGGTAGAGCTCACACACATCTGGGTTTGGGTTTGTGTTTGTGTTTGTGTGTGTGTGTGTGTGTGTGTGTGTGTGTGTGTGTGTGTGTGTGTGTGTGTGTGTGCTAACATGTGTGTTCTTGTTTTACTATATTCGTGGGGTCCAAAAACCAGGAGTCCAGTATACTTGTGGGGTCCGGACAGCTTTGTGGGGCCAAAATGCTGGACCCCACAACTTTAAAGGTCTGTTTGAGGGTTTTAGGATTAGGGTTAGAATTAGGTTATGGTTAGGGTGAGGGTAAGGGTTAAGGTTAGGCTAAGGGGCTAGGGAATGCATTATGTCAATGACGGTTCCCCACAAAGATAGTAAAACGCACTGTGTGCTAACGTGTGTGTGTGTGTGTGTGTTTCTGTATGCTAACGTGTGTGTGTGTGTGTGTGTGTGTGTGTGTGTGTGCGCTAACGTGTGTGTGTGTGCTAACGTGTGTGTGTGTGTGTGTGTGTGTGTGTGTGTGCGCGCTAACGTGTGTGTGTGTTTGTGTGTGCTGCAGTATTTCGCTGACCTGAGGAACAGCATCGTCAACAGTCAGCCGCCAGAGAAGCAGCAAGCCATGCACTTATGTTTCGAGAACCTGATGGAGGGAATAGAGAGAAATCTACTAACAAAGAACCGGGACAGGTACATCACCAATACTTACTTTATATATGTAATATATGGTAGAGCTGGGCAATATATCAATATTATATCGATATCGTGATATGAGACTAGATACCGTCTTAGATTTTGGATATCGTAATATGTCATAAGTGTGTTTTCCTGGTTTTAAAGGCTGCATTACAGTAAAGTGATGTCATTGTCTGAACTTACCAGACTGTTGTAACTGTTCTATTATTTACCTTTACCCACTTAGTCATTATATCCACATTACTGATGATTATTTATCAAAACTCTCATTGTGTACATATTTTGTGAAAGCACCAATAGTCAACACTACAATATCGTTACGGTGTCGATATCGAGGTATTTGGTCAAAAATATCTTGATATGTGATTTTCTCCCTATCGCCCTGCCCTAGTCAATTCAAATTGATTGGATTTTGTTTGATTATTTTTTTAAACTGGGCCACTGGGCCACTGGGCCACTGGGCCACCGGGCCACCGGGCCACCGGGCCACTGGGCCACCGGGCCACCGGGCCACCGGGCCACGGTGCTAAACAATGTTTCTGAGGGAAACCGTGCTTTGAATGTTAACGTGACAAATTCAGTGCACCTGAAGCAACAATACCCCAAACAGTTTACCATGATAATAACTCCCTCTCTCTCCCCGTCTCTCCCTCTCTCTCTCTCTCTCTCTCTCCCCCCGTCTGTCGCTCTCTCTCTCTTTCTCTCTCTCTCTCTCCCCCCGTCTGTCGCTCTCTCTCTCTCTCTCCCCCGTCTGTCTCTCTCTCTCTCTCTCTCTGTCTGTTTCTGTCTCCTCTGTCTGTCTCTGTCTCTCTCTCTCTCTCTCTCCCCCTTGTCTGTCTCTCTCTCTCTCTGCAGGTTTACTCAGAACCTGTCTGTGTTCCGGCGGGAAGTGAACGACAGCATGAAGAACTCGACGTACGGCGTCAACAGCAACGACATGATGAGCTGACATTCCACACAGAGGAGTCTCGCCCAGCTGCAGACAGAACAGAGCTCCCCCCCTCACTCCCTCGCTCCGCCACAGCCTCCCTCCCTCCCTCCCCTCTCTCTGCATCAGCCTCCCCTGCTCCCTCCCTCCCTCCCTCCCTCCCTGGGCCCGGATGCCTGGGGATCACCTCCTCACCCCGACACTACGAACGGGATCGTTGGTTCACTTCAGCGACTAGCCCTCCCCACTCCTTTTTGATATGAGCATATATAAATATATACAGATCTATTTTAAAGCGACGGTCAAACTGGCCTGGCTGTCCGGGGGGTGAGGGAGGGAGGGAGGGATGGAGGGAGGAGAGAGAGCGCTGTGGATGGGGGTGGGGGTGGGGGGAGGGAAGAAGGGGATCGAACGCTGGTAAACGTAGTAATCCGCTTCTGCCTGCCTTGTATAGAAACACACACACACAAAGAACCCAAGTGTACATTTCTTTTCGTAACATTTTGAACAATGTTTATAATGATCGAATTTAAAAAAACCACAAAGATGAGTTGAGGAAAAAAAAACAGAAAAAAAAACTAAAAAACCGCGTGATTGAGCTTTTTACAGTGTAGTGAGTTAGTGCAACTGTCTGTCTGCGTGGGGAGCGAGCTTTCCACGGTGAGGGTTAGGGTTAGGTGAGGGGGTGAGGTATTGGGGGGGGGGGGGGGGGGACGGTCGGCCACAGGAGCACTCGGGCTGCAGAGCTGCCAGGACGGACGGGAAGAGGAGGTACACACACACTAACGGGAAGGGAGAGAGTCAGAGCATCCACGTTGTACATTTCACTCAAGTCTCTGGTCCACGTGATGTAAATAGCCACGTTCCCTCGCTGCAGCGGGCTCGACGGCGTTCAAACGGACAATCCTGCTGTTTTTTGTTTTTTTCAACCTCGTTGTTGTGTCTCCTCCGACGCTCAAGTCACGAAAACTTCCCATCGTTCTGCAAAATCAACGGGTGTGTCAGTGGAAGCAAGTCTCTTAAAGGAACACGCCGACTTATTGGGACTTTGTCTTATTCCCCGTATCCCCCAGAGTTGGACAAGTCCATGCAGACTCTGTCTGACGCCCCCACCGTTAGCCTAGCTTAGCACAGATCCTGGAGATAACTGGCTCCATCTAGCCTAGCTTAGCACAGATCCTGAAGGTAACTGGCTCCATCTAGCCTAGCTTAGCACAGATCCTGAAGGTAATTGGTTCCAACTAGCCTACTGCTCCCAATAAGTGACAAAATAACACCAACATGTTCCTAGGCTAACGGTGGGTGTGTCAAACAGCGTTGGGACACGCACGGAGATGAGAAGGGTATGTATGGACTTATCTAACTCTGGGGGATACGGGGAATAAGACAAAGTCCCAATAAGTCGGCGTGTTCCTTTAAAGCTTCCAGATATATTTTAAATTTTAGAGAAATCATTTCAAAAGGTATGGAAGCACATTGCTGCCACGCCGGAAAAAGAAAAATCAGCATCTGTATCACATTATTACATGAGTGTGTTTGTAATAACAACAATATTTTTCACATTTTAAACAAGATATTTTCAAGCTATTACAACATACAAAGGTATCAAGTTACAAGAACATTTTGTTACAACAATATACTTTTTATCACGCTATAACGGGGAAAGTTTCACGTTATGATGATAAATTATTACGTGAAACACTTCACGGTATCAAAATAGTTGGAGATTAATTTGATAGTTGACCACTAATCCATTCAGCCATCAATCTTTGCAGCTGTAGTTAGTTTAGTCAACTTGTCATAACTAAGACAACTTCTGGTAATGTCACTTTGATTAATGTCAACTTGTCATAATCAAGAAAACCCAAACAATGTCAACTTGTCATGACAAAAAGGGAATGACACTTAATGACAGAAGTCATGAATGTTTATGACTTGTTTATAACACGTTTATGACACATTCATGACAGTGTCATGTCACCCTTATGTAGATACCTTCAAGTAAAGTGTTACCATAAGAAGTTTATTTGTAAGGTGGTTACAATATACATCTTACGGTAACACTTTACTTGAACGTAGCTACATAAGAGTGTCATGAGACTGTCATAACTATGACATGACACTGTCATGAATATGTCATAGTCAGAAATGTTATGTCAAGTTGTCATGACAAATACAACTTCTGGTAATGTCACTTTGATTAATGTCAAGTTGTCATAACCAAGACAACTTCTGGTAATGTCACTTTGATTAATGTCAAGTTGTCATAACCAAGACAACTTCTGGTAATGTCACTTTGATTAATGTCAAGTTGTCATAATCAAGACAACCCAAACAATGTCAACTTGTCAGGACAAAAACGTTTATGACACTTAATGACAGAAGTCATAAACGTTTATGACACGTTCATGACCGTGTCATGTCATAGTTATGACAGTGTCATGACACTCTTATGTAGATACCTTCAAGTAAATGTTACTGTAAGAAGTTTATTGTAAGTATATTGTAACCACCTTACAATAAAGTTCTTACGGTAACACTTTACTTGAAGGTATCTACATAACTGACATGACAACTGTCATAAACGTGTCATAAACATAAACAAGTAAATAAATAAATAATAAATAAATGTTTATGACATAACGCTTCTTTTAGTAAGTGTCATTCGGTTTTTGTCATGACAAGTTATGGTTAGAGTTAGGGTTCATGTGTCATGACAGTGTCATGTCACTCTTATGTAGCTACCTTTCAAGTAAAGTGTTACCGTAGGAACTTTACTGTAAGGTGGTAACGTTAGCACAACCCAGAGCCGGAACGGAGACAACAGCGAGGTTCTAAAAAAAAAAAAAAAAAAAAGTCAGAATTTCCCTTTGTGCTGTCCCGCCCTGTCCGGTCTGGCTCGGTCCGGTCCGGCTCGGTCTTTTCTCCCCAAAGCAAAGCGACACGCAAGGCGGCAACAGCACACACACACACACACACACACACACACACACACGCTTGTTTTGATCGACGTGTAAGCAACATGGTCACAGCTCCATTTTCCCCTCTGGTAGGCCGGGTGCAGTTTCCACCATTTTGTTTACACTCTGGATTCGTCGGACCAGGTTCTGGGACTGCTCCCCCCCCAACCCCCCGCCTCCCTTTTAGGTCCTGCAGCGGAGTCCTTTTTGGTGTGTGTGTGTGTGTGTGTGTGGTGTGTGCGTGTGTGTGTGTGTGTCGCTCTCTGTTGCCTGGTGTGCATGTGGTCGTCTCATGGTGCTGCGAAGCCACGACGGAGCTCTAACAGCCGAGGTCTGTGCCACCTTTAAATAGGATAAAATCTTAACGATGGAACGAGACGGACGGAAAACTTTAGTTCCCGGTTATCGAGACATCAAGAGCTCCTTTTGAAGGAATCCAGTTTAGTTTTAAAATATCCGAAGAATGGACCCGAGTCAGAACAGTGTAAAAAGAGAAGCCGGAGTGGAGTCTATTAGCAACTTGTGTTACTCTCTACGATGTTGCTGCTAACTGTTTGTGACAACTAGCTCATTTCTAACCATGTCAGCACTCATGGATGTTTATTGAGTTTCTAATTTTTTGGTTTGTGTCCCTGATGTGAATGTGTTGGGTCCATAGAGTGAATAGCTGTTTGAGTTGTTTGGATGTCTCTTACATATAGTGTAAGCATTGTGACTGCAAATAAACCTCATTGATTTTTACATCCCTGCTTTCCTCTCTCTGTTTGTTCCGGTTCAGTCTTTGAACTCATTCTGTCTGAAACATTTCACCTAAAAGTGTTCAGATAGTGTTGCTGCTGCTAATTCAAACTGTCCATTTCAGCAGGGCAGCTTTCCATGTTATAACAGGATTCTTTTTATTTTTTGATATTCTCGTTATTATAAATTGTTTTATTAATTTATATTCTATACATTACATCATTTTTTTTTGACATACTATACTATACTATGATTTTAATTTTTGGGGGGTTTTCCCTTTATTATAGTGACAGTGGATAGACAGGAAAGGGGGAGAGAGATGGGGAATTAAACGCAACAAAGGGCAGCAGGGCAGATTCAAACCCGCACCGCTGCAAAGGACTCAGCCTACATGGGGTGAACGCTCTTACTGGGTGAGCTAGAGGCCGCCCCTTTTTGACTTTTTTCGACACACTATAATATGACTTTTTTTGACATACTATACTATGACTTTTTCACATACTACACTATGACTTTTTCAACTTTTTGACATACTATACTATGACTTTTTTCGACATACTATAATATGACTTTTTTTCAACTTTTTTTGACATACTACACTATGACTTTTTATAACTTTTCAGCATACTATACTGTGACTTTTTATGACTTTTAGACATACTATACTATGACTTTTTTCTCACTTATTTCGACATACTATACTATACTGTGCACTGACAACAACGTGGCTCTCAACACCAAGAAGACCAAAGAGCTCATTGTGGACTTCAGGAAGTCTATAGCTGGCACACACCCCCATCCTCATCAACAGGACTAAGGTGGAGCGTGTCACCAGATTCAAGTTTCTGGGTGTCCACATCTCTGAGGACCTCTCTTGGACCCTCAACACCTCCACCCTGATCAAGAAGGCTCACCAGCGTCTCTTCGTTCTGAGGAGACTCAAGAAGGTCCACCTGTCTCCTCAGATCCTGGTGAACTTCTACCGCTGCTCCATCGAGAGCATCCTCACCAACTGGGTCACAGTTTGGTATGGCAACTGCTCTGCCCATGACCGGAAAGCACTGCAGAGTGTGGTGAAAGCTGCCCAACGCATCACCGGCTCCTCACTCCCCTCCATCGAGACCATCCAGGGCAATTCAGTATATCCATAGTTATTCTGTTTTTCTTATTATATATTCTGTTAATACAATGCATATATCTATATTATTCTTACTAATACTATAATGTCACTGCTGCTACATTGCACATATCTGTTACAATACATAGCCATATTTATTCTGCTCTTATAACACTAACGTATATGTCTTGTCCTGTCTATGCACCACCTGTCTATACTTGAATATCACATTGCACTTTTCTGCTTTTTTTTGCACTTCTGTTTGGACGCAAACTGCATTTCGCTGTCTTTGTACTTGTACTCTGCACAATGACAATAAAGTTGAATCTAATCATTTAATCTAATCTATGACTCCACTTTTTTGACATACTATACTATGACTTTTTATGACATTTCGACATATTATACTATGACTTTTTATGACATTTCGACATATACTATGACTTTTTATGACTTTTCAACATACTATACTATGACTTTTTTCTCAACTTTTTTCGACATATGTTATATATATGGTTTCTTGGTGCATAAATAGGTCGACATTTATTTTTGAACTTATTTTAAATAACCTTGTCACAGTAGTTGATGTATTTTTCACTCGACTACTATTTACTCATTTATTTATACTATGACTTTATGAGAAGATGTATGATCCTTTGTCAACCCCGTCTCTCTAGAACAGATCTCCCACTCTTCTCCAAGAATAAGAACAGTAATAAACAGTTTCACAATTCTAAGTAAAATTACTTTTTTATTCATGATTTCCTTGGTAACTGGAAAAGAAATGCAACTTAAGTGTTACAAAATAAACACCCATGTATGATTGGCACAATACAACTTTACAGTAAATACAAAATGCAGAAGGGACGTTGAAGTGTCCAAACAGTGATGAGGCTGTTTAACAGACAGCACTGATGAAAGGGCCGAGATTTAAACAGACCTTTTTAAATGAAAATAAAAAGCTGTATCCTCAGAAGAGCAAAGACTAACAGTTCATCTTTATGTGTCCTGGAGGGGCGGTCCTGGTGGTTTTACACATGGTTGGATAAGTTCATTTGGTGACTAGCTCTTTGAAGATTTGGACATGAACACAGTGTTGTTGTAGCCTTCTCTGTTGCGGGCGATTTCAACAGCGAAGAACTGGACCCTGGTGGCTGAAAAACAGGAAACATTACTTGCTTTTAGTCTCACTTTTTTTTTTTAAATATTTTGATTTCCCACTGTGAGACACAAACTTACCAAATATAGTATTCTCCTCCGTGTAATCTTTCTCACAGTCCAGACGGAGTAGAGTGCCGTAGTTAAAATCTTCAATGAGCCCTTCAAACTGGTTACAGAACGGACGCCACGTCTGCAAACAAACATTTCACACCTTATACACAGAGTTACTTTAATGACCTAAAAATGCTGCCCAACTAATCTATACATATGAAAATCTAAACTTATAATGGCTGGATCGAATAAATGTCAAGGTTGCTGTTGATGAGATGATCTGAGGAGCCCAAAATCCTTCAGCCATAATGTCATAGTATAGTATGTCGAAAAAGTCATAGTATAGTATGTCGAAAAAAGTGAAAAAAAAGTCATAGTCAAAGTATAACACGTCATAAAAAGCCATAGTATAGTATGTCGAAAAAAAGTCATAGTATAGTATGTCGAAAAAAGTCAGTATAGTATGTCAAAAAAAGTCATAGTACATATGTCAAAAAAAGTTGAAAAAAAGTCATAGTATAGCATGTCGAAAAAAGTCATAAAAAGTCATAGTATAGTATGTCGAAAAAAGTCATAGTATAGTATGTCGAAAAAAAGTCATAAAACGTCATAAAAAGCCATAGTATAGTATGTCGAAAAAAAGTCATAGTATAGTATGTCGAAAAAAGTCAGTATAGTATGTCAAAAAAAGTCATAGTACATATGTCAAAAAAAGTTGAAAAAAAGTCATAGTATAGCATGTCGAAAAAAGTCATAAAAAGTCATAGTATAGTATGTCAAAAAAAGTTGAAAAAAAGTCATAATATAGCATGTCAAAAAAAGTCATAGTATAGTATGTCGGTCGAAAAAAGTCATAGTATAGTATGTCGAAAAAAGTCATAGTATATTATGGAGAAAAAAAGTCATAGTATAGTATGTCGAGTCATAGTATAGTATGTCGAAAAAAAAAAAAAAAAAAGTCATAGTATAGCATGTCAAAAAAAGTCATAGTATAGCATGTCGACAAAAGTCATAAAAAGTCTTAGTATAGCATGTCGAAAAAAGTCATAAAAGGGCTTAGTATGGTATGTCAAAAAAGTTTTTAAAAAGTCATAGTATATTGTGTCGAAAAAGTGAGAAAAAAGTCATAGTATAGTATGTCGGAAAAACTTAACAAAAAGTCATAGTATAGTATGTTGAAAAAAAGTCACAGTATAGCATGACAAAAACAAGTCATGTGAAAAAAAAGTCATAGTATAGTATGTCGGAAATATTTGACAAAAAGTCATAGTATACTATGTCGAAAAAAGTCATAAAAAGTCATAGTATGTTGTGTCAAAAAAGTTGAAAAAAATTCATAGTATAGTATGACAAAAAGAAGTCATAGTATAGTATGTCGAAAAAAAGTCATAGTATAGTATGTCGAAAAAAAGTCATAGTATAGTATGTCGAAAAAAAGTCATAGTATAGTATGTCGAAAAAAAGTCACTATAGTATGTCGTAAAAATTAGTATAGTATGTCGAAGAAAGTCATAGTATAGTATGTCAAAAAACGTCATAGTATAATGTGTCGAAACAAGTTGAAAAAAAGTCATAGTATAGTATGTCGAAAAAAGTCGTAGTATAGTATGTCGAAAAGTCATAAAAAGTCATAGTATAGTATGTCGAAAAAAAGTCATAGTATAGTATGTCAAAAAAAGTCATAATGTCGTAAAAAGTTGACAAAAAGTAATAGTATAGTATGTCATAAAAAGTTGACAAAAAGTCATAGTATAGCATGTCGAAAAAAGTCATAGTATAGTATGTCAAAAAAAAAGTCATAGTATATCGAAAATAGTTTTAAAAAAGGACATAGTATAGTATGTCGAAAAAAGTGAGAAAAAACTCATATAGTATGTCGAAAAAAGTCATAGTATAGTATGTCGAAAAAAAGTCATAGTATAGTATGTCGAAAAAAAGTCACTATAGTATGTCGTAAAAATTAGTATAGTATGTCGAAGAAAGTCATAGTATAGTATGTCAAAAAACGTCATAGTATAATGTGTCGAAACAAGTTGAAAAAAAGTCATAGTATAGTATGTCGAAAAAAGTCGTAGTATAGTATGTCGAAAAGTCATAAAAAGTCATAGTATAGTATGTCGAAAAAAAGTCATAGTATAGTATGTCAAAAAAAGTCATAATGTCGTAAAAAGTTGACAAAAAGTAATAGTATAGTATGTCATAAAAAGTTGACAAAAAGTCATAGTATAGCATGTCGAAAAAAGTCATAGTATAGTATGTCAAAAAAAAAGTCATAGTATATCGAAAATAGTTTTAAAAAAGGACATAGTATAGTATGTCGAAAAAAGTGAGAAAAAACTCATATAGTATGTCGAAAAAAGTCATAGTATAGTATGTCGAAAAAAGTCATAGTATAGTATGTTGAAAAAAAGTCATAGTATAGTATGTTGAAAAAAAGTCTTGGTATAGTATGTCAAAAAAGTTGAAAAAAAGTCAGTATAGTATGTCAAAAAAGTGAGAAAAAAGTCCTAGTATAGTATATCGAAAAAAGAAAAAAAAAGTCATAGTATAGTATGTCAAAAAATGTAAGAAAAAAGTCATAACATAGCATGTCGAAAAAAGTCTGTATAGTATGTCAAAAAAGTTGAAAAAAAGTCAGTATAGTATGTCAAAAAAGTGAGAAAAAAGTCCTAGTATAGTATATCGAAAAAAGAAAAAAAAAGTCATAGTATAGTATGTCAAAAAAAGTGAGAAAAAACTCATAGTATAGTATGTCAAAAAAAGTCATAGTATAGCATGTCGAAAAAAGTAATAGTATAGTATGTCAAAAAAGTCATAGTATATCGAAAATAGTTTTAAAAAAGGACATAGTATAGTATGTCGAAAAAAGTCATAAAAAGTCATAGTATAGTATGTCGAATAAAGTCATAAAAAGTCATAGTATAGTATGTCGAAAAAAGTCATAAAAAGTCATAGTATAGTATGTCGAAAAAAGTCATAAAAAGTCATAGTATAGTATGTCAAAAAAAGTTGAAAAAAAGTCATAATATAGTATGTCAAAAAAAGTCATAGTATAGTATGTCGGTCGAAAAAAGTCATAGTATAGTATGTCGAAAAAAGTCATAGTATATTATGGAGAAAAAAAGTCATAGTATAGTATGTCGAAAAAAAAGAAAAAAAAAGTCATAGTATAGTATGTCGAAAAATGTAAGAAAAAAGTCATAATATGGCATGTCGAAAAAACTCTGTATAGTATGTCGTAAAAAGTTGACAAAAAGTCATAGTATAGTATGTCAAAAAAAGTCATAGTATAGTATGTCAAAAAAAGTCATAGGCTAGTATTTCGAAAAAAGTCAAAGTATAGCATGTCATAAAAAGCCATAGTATAGTATGTCGAAAAAGTAATTGTATAGTATGTCAAAAAAAAGTCATAGTATAGTATGTCAGAAAAAGTTGAAAAAAGTCATAGTATAGCATGTCCAAAAAAAGTCATAGTATGTCGTAAAAAGTTGACAAAAAGTAATAGTATAGTATGTCAAAAAAAAAGTCATAGTATATCGAAAATAGTTTTAAAAAAGGACATAGTATAGTATGTCAAAAAAGTTGAAAAAAGTCATAGTATAGTATGTCAAAAAAAAGTCATAGTATAGTATGTCATAAAAAGTTGACAAAAAGTCATAGTATAGCATGTCGAAAAAAGTCATAGTATGTCGTAAAAAGTTGACAAAAAGTAATAGTATATTATGTCAAAAAAAAAGTCATAGTATATCGAAAATAGTTTTAAAAAAGGACATAGTATAGTATGTCGAAAAAAGTGAAAAAAGTCAAAGTATAGTATGTCGAAAAAAGTCATAGTATAGTATGTCGAAAAAAAGACAGTATAGTACATCAAAAAAGTTGAAAAAAGTCATAGTATAGTATGTCAAAAAACTTCATAGTATAGTATGTCGAAAAAAGTTGAAAAAAAGTCATAATATAGCATGTCGAAAAAAGTCATAGTATAGTATGTCGATTAAAAGACACTATAGTATGTCAAAAAAGTTGAAAAAAGTCATAGTTTAGTATGTCGAAAAAAGTGAGAAAAAGTGATAGTCGTCAATAGTCGACAAAAGTCATAGTATAGTATGTTGGAAAAATTTGACAAAAAGTCATAGTATAGTCTGTCGAAAAAAGTCATAGTATAGTATGTTGAAACAAGTCACTATAGTATGTCGTAAAAGTTGACAAAAAGTCATAGTATAGTACGTCGAAAAAAAGTCATAGGCTAGTATTTCGAAAAAAAGTCATAGTATAGTTTGTCGGAAAAAAAAACAGTATAGTATGTCAAAAAAGTTGAAAAAAGTCATAGTATATTATGTCAAAAAAAGTCATAGTATATCGAAAATAGTTTTAAAAAAGGACATAGTATAGTATGTCGAAAAAAGTCATAAAAAGTCATAGTATAGTATGTCAAAAAAAGTGAAAAAAGTCATAGTATAGTATGTCAAAAAACTTCATAGTATAGTATGTCGAAAAAAAGTCATAGTATAGTATGTACGAAAAAAAAACAGTATAGTATGTCAAAAAAGTTGAAAAAAGTCATAGTATAGTATGTCGAAAAAAGTGAGAAAAAGTGATAGTATAGCATGTCGACAAAAGTCATAGTATAGTATGTTGGAAAAATTTGACAAAAAGTCATAGTATAGTATGTCAAAAAAAGTCATAGTATAGTATGTTGGAAAAATTTGACAAAAAGTCATAGTATAGTATGTCGAAACAAGTCACTATAGTATGTCGTAAAAGTTGACAAAAAGTCATAGTATAGTATGTCAAAAAAAAGTCATAGGCTAGTATTTCGAAAAAAGTCAAAGTATAGCATGTCATAAAAAGCCATAGTATAGTATGTCGAAAAAGTAATTGTATAGTATGTCAAAAAAAAGTCATAGTATAGTATGTCAGAAAAAGTTGAAAAAAGTCATAGTATAGCATGTCAAAAAAAAGTCATAGTATAGTATGTCAGAAAAAGTTGAAAAAAGTCATAGTATAGCATGTCCAAAAAAAGTCATAGTATAGTATGTCAGAAAAAGTTGAAAAAAGTCATAGTATAGTATGTCAAAAAAAAGTCATAGTATATCGAAAATAGTTTTAAAAAAGGACATAGTATAGTATGTCAAAAAAGTTGAAAAAAGTCATAGTATAGTATGTCAAAAAAAAGTCATAGTATAGTATGTCATAAAAAGTTGACAAAAAGTCATAGTATAGCATGTCGAAAAAAGTCATAGTATGTCGTAAAAAGTTGACAAAAAGTAATAGTATATTATGTCAAAAAAAAAGTCATAGTATATCGAAAATAGTTTTAAAAAAGGACATAGTATAGTATGTCGAAAAAAGTGAAAAAAGTCAAAGTATAGTATGTCGAAAAAAGTCATAGTATAGTATGTCGAAAAAAAGACAGTATAGTACGTCAAAAAAGTTGAAAAAAGTCATAGTATAGTATGTCAAAAAACTTCATAGTATAGTATGTCGAAAAAAGTTTAAAAAAAGTCATAATATAGCATGTCGAAAAAAGTCATAGTATAGTATGTCGATTAAAAGACACTATAGTATGTCAAAAAAGTTGAAAAAAGTCATAGTTTAGTATGTCGAAAAAAGTGAGAAAAAGTGATAGTCGTCAATAGTCGACAAAAGTCATAGTATAGTATGTTGGAAAAATTTGACAAAAAGTCATAGTATAGTCTGTCGAAAAAAGTCATAGTATAGTATGTTGAAACAAGTCACTATAGTATGTCGTAAAAGTTGACAAAAAGTCATAGTATAGTACGTCGAAAAAAAGTCATAGGCTAGTATTTCGAAAAAAAGTCATAGTATAGTATGTCGAAAAAAAGACAGTATAGTATGTCAAAAAAGTTGAAAAAAGTCATAGTATATTATGTCAAAAAAAGTCATAGTATATCGAAAATAGTTTTAAAAAAGGACATAGTATAGTATGTCGAAAAAAGTCATAAAAAGTCATAGTATAGTATGTCAAAAAAAGTGAAAAAAGTCATAGTATAGTTTGTCAAAAAACTTCATAGTATAGTATGTCGAAAAAAAGTCATAGTATAGTATGTACGAAAAAAAAACAGTATAGTATGTCAAAAAAGTTGAAAAAAGTCATAGTATAGTATGTCGAAAAAAGTGAGAAAAAGTGATAGTATAGCATGTCGACAAAAGTCATAGTATAGTATGTTGGAAAAATTTGACAAAAAGTCATAGTATAGTATGTCAAAAAAAGTCATAGTATAGTATGTTGAAACAAGTCACTATAGTATGTCGAAAAAAGTTGAAAAAAAGTCATAATATAGCATGTCGAAAAAAGTCATAGTATAGTATGTCGATTAAAAGACACTATAGTATGTCAAAAAAGTTGAAAAAAGTCATAGTTCAGTATGTCGAAAAAAGTGAGAAAAAGTGATAGTCGTCAATAGTCGACAAAAGTCATAGTATAGTATGTTGGAAAAATTTGACAAAAAGTCATAGTATAGTCTGTCGAAAAAAGTCATAGTATAGTATGTTGAAACAAGTCACTATAGTATGTCGTAAAAGTTGACAAAAAGTCATAGTATAGTACGTCGAAAAAAAGTCATAGGCTAGTATTTCGAAAAAAAGTCATAGTATAGTATGTCGAAAAAAAGACAGTATAGTATGTCAAAAAAGTTGAAAAAAGTCATAGTATATTATGTCAAAAAAAGTCATAGTATATCGAAAATAGTTTTAAAAAAGGACATAGTATAGTATGTCGAAAAAAGTCATAAAAAGTCATAGTATAGTATGTCAAAAAAAGTGAAAAAAGTCATAGTATAGTATGTCAAAAAACTTCATAGTATAGTATGTCGAAAAAAAGTCATAGTATAGTATGTACGAAAAAAAAACAGTATAGTATGTCAAAAAAGTTGAAAAAAGTCATAGTATAGTATGTCGAAAAAAGTGAGAAAAAGTGATAGTATAGCATGTCGACAAAAGTCATAGTATAGTATGTTGGAAAAATTTGACAAAAAGTCATAGTATAGTATGTCAAAAAAAGTCATAGTATAGTATGTTGGAAAAATTTGACAAAAAGTCATAGTATAGTATGTCGAAACAAGTCACTATAGTATGTCGTAAAAGTTGACAAAAAGTCATAGTATAGTATGTCAAAAAAAAGTCATAGGCTAGTATTTCGAAAAAAGTCAAAGTATAGCATGTCATAAAAAGCCATAGTATAGTATGTCGAAAAAGTAATTGTATAGTATGTCAAAAAAAAGTCATAGTATAGTATGTAAGAAAAAGTTGAAAAAAGTCATAGTATAGCATGTCAAAAAAAAGTCATAGTATAGTATGTCAGAAAAAGTTGAAAAAAGTCATAGTATAGCATGTCCAAAAAAAGTCATAGTATGTCGTAAAAAGTTGACAAAAAGTAATAGTATAGTATGTCAAAAAAAAGTCATAGTATAGTATGTCAGAAAAAGTTGAAAAAAGTCATAGTATAGCATGTCAAAAAAAAGTCATAGTATATCGAAAATAGTTTTAAAAAAGGACATAGTATAGTATGTCCAAAAAAGTCATAAAAAGTCATAGTATAGTATGTCGAAAAAAGTGAAAAAAGTCATAGTATAGTATGTCGAATAAAAGACAGTATAGTATGTCAAAAAAGTTGAAAAAAGTCATAGTATAGTATGTCAAAAAAAAGTGAGAAAAAACTTCATAGTATAGTATGTCGAAAAAAGTGAGAAAAAGTGATAGTATAGCATGTCGACAAAAGTCATGTTGGAAAAATTTGACAAAAAGTCAGTATAGTATGTCAAAAAAAAGTCATAGTATAGTATGTCAGAAAAAGTTGAAAAAAGTCATAGTATAGTATGTCAAAAAAGTCAGTTTAATGTGTCGTAAAATGTAAGAAAAGAGTCATAATATAGCGTTTTTTCACTCTGAAGTCGCTGAACTGGCTGCTGTTTCAATCCTGTCGGCTCTCTGCAGAGGGCGGGGCTGCTCCGTTCCCCCCGCGACTGACGCGCACACACACACACACACACACACACACACACACACACACACACACACACACACACACAAACACACACTCTCTCACTCACACACACACACACACACACACACACACACACACACACACACACTGATAAGTTAAAGTCCAATAAGTCCTTTATCAAACCGTATGAATGTGTGTCCCAGGCCAGGTTAGGAAATGAACTAACAATGTAAAGATCAACAAGCCACTGAAACATATGTTCAATGAAAAGCTTGTTGAAATTATCAATGTCTTCCCTCTTGCTGTATCAAAATCTCAACTAGCTTTCCTCAGAGATGGTCCCAATAATGTGCTTAAAGTCAAATTCAGTTTGTGCATGATTACATGATATAACTATTTAATACTGTATCCTACATTGTGGATAATTAAGCTATATATCATATGCTGAAGTATATTTCTGGAGTGTTAAGGATTAAAAGAAAGAATAATAACAAGAACCGTACAGAACCGAAAACTGTGACCCTAAAACCGTGATAGGAAGCGAACCGTGGGTTTTGTGAACCGTGCCACCCCTAGTAAGCAATACCGTTTTGTTAAAAAGTTGTCTGGGGTCAGTTATTCCAATACAGCACAATAGATTTGCTGGTTAAAAGTAGGGTGGTATATGACTTATCCAAAATAGGTAACCCTTCGTGGTAGCTACCTTAAAGAAACTAACCCAAACACCTCATCATTCCAGTCTAAAGTTACTTATTGCAGCTTGGGCATTGCACTTGACAATGCAAGTTTGTTAAGTCAAATATCCTATATGGCTTTAATAGAAAAATGTATTTGACGCTTCGTGATGCATCGAGATATCGAATCGAAGACCTGATAATCGTAATCGAATCGGGAGATCAGTGAAGATTCACACCTCTAGGCAACAGTACATACTCTGTAAGAGCAGCTGGAGGAGGGAGGAGTTATCAACTTTAGCTTCATTCCTGTACGAGGAGCAGTTTGAGAGAGATACTGGCTGTGTTGCAATGCCCATACTACCATTAGTATGACAGGAAAAGATTTAATATGTCCCAATACATAATAGTCTGACTTACAGTAAAGTTGTGGGACCCCACAAGTATATTGATTTTCCGGTTTTTGGACCCCACGAATACAGTTAAACAAGAACGCACGCACGCTGAGACTGACCTGTTACTGTTTTTATAAATGCTCTGTAAATTAGGTTACTTTTTACTGCGCCGACTGATGCACGTTTCTCTATTGAAACGCTCTGACACACATTAATGAGAAACTGTCACACACATTACTTAAATACTCTGACATACACTATTGAAATGCTCTAACACACACTACTTAAACGCTGGGAACAAGTGATAGAAAACTCTGCTCATTTCTCTGTGACGGAGCAGTTTTAGTGAGGAAAGTTGAAAGGACAGAGACTGACTGACTCTAAACATGAACACTGTACTTTGTGGTGTTTCAGGAGGAAAAGGGCCTCAGTTATACTCTCATATCAGTTTCACATTTTCTCCGTCAGCTTTGTATGAAACCCTGGAATGAAGACAGGAAGAAAAGACTTTGTTCATGTTAGTTTATTCATCATGTAAAGCTTCAGTTTGTTCACACATCCCATCAGGAAAGTCTGTTCAAAGACTCTTGTTCAATGATTTCATCAACACATTCACTTCATCCATTTGCCTCGAAGCTTCGCTTAATCAATGTTACCAACGTTGTACCGCTCACGGTGTTTCCACACGGATGATTATTACTGTCGCACACCGGGCTGAAGACGCTACTAGCGACATATACCATGAAGACTGACGGCGCAGATTACAAAATGAAGAAAGAGAGTAAATAGTGAGGGGCTAAGAGGAGAGATTGGCTGGAGAAAACGGCAGAAAGTCTCCAAAGTTTGGAAGCAGTTCAAACGTAATTAAAACGAAAACTCTGTACAGGGTGTCTACTGCAAAATCAAACTAGCTTACCACAATAATAGTTATATAATAGTTTGGACTTTGTTTTCTCATTTAAAATGACGCCTCAGTTAAAGCCAGCTACACATCTGAAAACGTGATCTTTTAACTCTCACTCAAAGGCTTTTCAATCTTCTTTTACTGGTTCAAAATCAACTGACTGACAACTGAAAGTTATTAAACTGAATCATAAAGTCATTAAACTTAAATGTATAATGATCTCACAATGATAAAAAGTGTGTTAAAGGTGTCAGACATAAGTACTCTGAACACGGGTGCATCACAAGACAGAAACGGAGCGCATTTAAGTATCTCTCCGTTCTCCGTTGACTTGTATAGCGTGAAGGATTCCTCCTCTTTATTCTGTCTGCTAACAACAAACAGAAACATGTCTAAAAGCTGCTGTGTGCTGATATTCACTACCAACTATGTAAAGAACCCAGAACTTAAAATAATCTTTAAACAAAAAAGATGTTAAAGAACATCCCATAATGTTTGATTGACAGCTGATCTCTGTGCAGTGAAGAAACGCCACAACAATCAGCTCTCAGCAACAAACATGGAGACTAAATAAGTCAGAGTAAAACACAGAATTTAACCCTTAAATGACTTCTGTCTATTTCAGTTTACACAACTCAGCAGAGTCTCCAAAAGGCCAATCAAACATTAGTCCAGCATAGAGGGGCTGAGTGAATGTGGTCTGGACTCTGTGGAGGAGAGTCATGGTTCCAGAGACGCTGTAGAAGGACAGAATACCTGCACTGTGATCCAGGTACACTCCTAATCTGGAGGACTCAGGACCTGAGACGGGAGTTTCTACATTGTTGTAACAAAATATATAACTGTTGTTGATACAATATAACGCCCAAGATTTGTCATTTCGTCCAAATCCAAATTCATCCGACCCCCCTGCTCTGCTGATATTCTTGTATGTGACTGCTACATAAACTCCTCCTCCTCTCCTCTTCACCTCCCAGTAACAACGTCCAGTCAGACTCTCTCTACTCAGGACCTGCCAACTGTTAGTGAATCTGTCTGGGTGACTAGAATAAGACTGATGTTTTTTCATTACTGTTGCTTTCCTGTTCCCCTCAGATAATAACAGCTGTGTGTTTACTGTGTTTGGATCCATTTTAAGAATCCAGCTCTGGTCTTGGGCTCTGGTTGTGGCAGTAAAACGTCCACTTCAGTCCCTGTCAGTGAGACGTTTGTCCTCTTCTCTCTCAGAACGTCCTGTAGTTTATCTCTGACTTCTGACACGGCTGCTGTCACGTCTTCAAAGCAGCTCAGAGGACGGATATGGATGCTGGATGTTGATTGGCTGAGTGGTGACAGTGAGGGGTAGTTGTGTAGAAACTGGCTGTGATCCTCTGTGTGTGAGAGCTTCTTCAGCTCAGCGTCTTTCCTCTTCAGCTCAGTGATCTCCTGCTCCAGCTTCTCCTGAAGCTCTTTGACTCGACTCACTTCTCTTTTCTGCTGGGATCTGACCTGCTGCTTCACATCAGAGCTTCTTTTCTCCAGGAGACGGATCAGCTCAGTGAAGATCTTCTCGCTGTCCTCCACTGCTTTATCAGCAGAGACATTGATGGCCTCCGCCTGCTGTTGAAGCAGCTTCACATCTTTCTCTCTGTCCTGGATTCTCTGCTGGATGTTTTGTCGACTCCCCTCGAGCTCTCTCTGCCTCTCAGCTCTCTCTGCTGCAGCTGAGACTGTGTCGTGGCCTTTATGTTCCTCCATTAAGCAGAGATAACAGATAAGCTTTTTATCAGTACGACAGAAAATCTTCATCACCTCATCATGACGAGAGCAGACGTTCTCCTGGAGCTTCTTGGACGGCTCCACCAGCTTGTGTTTCTTGAATGTCTCTGATTCATAATGAGGCTGAAGGTGATTCTCACAGAAAGATGCCAGACAGATCAGACAGGACTTGTGTGCTTTGAGTTTTCTCCCGGTGCAGACATCACAGGCCACATCTTCAGCTCCAGCATAGCAGTGATCAGCAGGAGCAGCTTGGAGTCCAGTCTTCTTCAGCTCCTCCACTAAAACTGCTAACATGGTGTTTTTCAGCAGGACAGGCCTCGGTGTGAACGTCTTCCTGCACTGAGGACAGCTGTAGCTGTACTTACAATCCTCTACATCCCAGTGGCTTTTAATACAGTTCATGCAGTAGCTGTGTCCACAGGGAGTAGCCACCGGATCCTTCAGTAGATCCAGACAGATGGAACAAGAGAAGGTTTCCCGGTCCAGCTGAACTCCTTTCTGCGCCATTTCACCTCTCGCTCAGTGACAACGACTGTCTGAGTCTCACTTCCTGAGAAGTGAAACTAGTCTGAGCTCTGATCTAAAAACAGCAGTGATATGCTGTTGTACTTCCCCAGCATGTTGGTTACACCCCTCTGCAAACTGTAGCTCTGAAGGGGAGTGAACAAGGAAATATGTCCACAGAGTGGAGCTGGCTGTGTTTGGGAGCAGGAAGAGGAGGGAGGGGTTATCAAACTTTGTTCATTCCTGGAAGAGGAGCGCTTTGAGAGAGATACTGGCTGTGTTGCAATGCCCATACTACCATTAATATGACAGGGAAATATTTAATATTCCCCAATACATAGTATATCAAATGCAGCATGCCAAAAATGTCCTATGTATCCAATTGCATTTTGAGTCTTTGAACTCATTCTGTCTGAAACATTTCACCTAAAAGTGTTCAGATAGTGTTGCTGCTGCTAATTCAAACTGTCCATTTCAGCAGGGCAGGGTTTCATGTTATAACAGGATTATTTTTATTTTTTGATATTCTCGTTATTACAAATTGTTTTATTAATTTATATTCTATACATTACATAATTTTTTTTGACATTCTATACTATACTATGATTTTAATTTTTGGGGGGTTTTCCCTTTATTATAGTGACAGTGGATAGACAGGAAAGGGGGAGAGAGATGGGGAATTAAACGCAACAAAGGGCAGCAGGGCAGATTCAAACCCGCACCGCTGCAAAGGACTCAGCCTACATGGGGTGAACGCTCTTACTGGGTGAGCTAGAGGCCGCCCCTTTTTGACTTTTTTCGACATACTATACTATGACTTTTTTCTCACTTTTTTTGACATACTATACTATGACTTTTTATGACTTTTCGACATACTATACTATGACTTTTTCACATACTACATTATGACTTTTTCAACTTTTTGACATACTATACTGTGACTTTTTATAACTTAGACATACTATGACTTTTTCGACGTGCTATACTGACTTTTCTCACTTTTTTTCAGCATACTATACTATGACTTTTTATGACTTTTAGACATACTATACTATGACTTTTTTCGACATACTATACTATGACTTTTTTCTCACTTTTTTCGACATACTATACTATAACATTTTTTCTCACTTTTTCGACATACTATACTATACTGTGCACTGACAACAACCTGGCTCTCAACACCAAGAAGACCAAAGAGCTCATCATGGACTTCAGGAAGTCTATAGCTGGCACACACCCCCATCCTCATCAACAGGACTAAGGTGGAGCGTGTCACCAGATTCAAGTTTCTGGGTGTCCACATCTCTGAGGACCTCTCTTGGACCCTCAACACCTCCACCCTGATCAAGAAGGCTCACCAGCATCTCTTCTTTCTGAGGAGACTCAAGAAGGTCCACCTGTCTCCTCAGATCCTGGTGAACTTCTACCGCTGCTCCATCGAGAGCATCCTCACCAACTGGGTCACAGTTTGGTATGGCAACTGCTCTGCCCATGACCGGAAAGCACTGCAGAGTGTGGTGAAAGCTGCCCAACGCATCACCGGCTCCTCACTCCCCTCCATCGAGACCATCCAGGGCAATTCAGTATATCCATATTTGTTTTTCTTGTTATATATTCTGTTAATACAATGCATATATCTAAATCTATATTATTCTTACTAATACTATAATGTCACTGCTGCTACATTGCACATATCTGTTACAATACATAGCCATATTTATTCTGCTCTTATAACACTGCAATATATGTCTTGTCCTGTCTATGCACCACCTGTCTATACTTGAATATCACATTGCACTTTTCTGCTTTTTTTTTGCACTTCTGTTTGGACGCAAACTGCATTTCGCTGTCTTTGTACTTGTACTCTGCACAATGACAATAAAGTTGAATCTAATCATTTAATCTAATCTATGACTCCACTTTTTTGACATACTATACTGTGACTTTTTATGACATTTCGACATATACTATGACTTTTTATGACTTTTCGACATATACTATGACTTTTTATGACTTTTCAACATACTATACTATGACTTTTTTTGACGTAATATACTATGACTTTTTTCTCAACTTTTTTCGACATACTATGTTATATATATGGTTTCTTGGTGCATAAATAGGTCGACATTCATTTTTGAACTTATTTTAAATAACCTTGTCACAGTAGTTGGAGTATTTTTCACTCGACTACTATTTACTCATTTATTTATGCTATGACTTTTTCCAACTGACTTTATGAGAAGATGCATGATCCTTTGTCAACCCCGTCTCTCTAGAACAGATCTCCCACTCTTCTCCAAGAATAAGAACAGTAATAAACAGTTTCACAATTCTAAGTAAAATTACTTTTTTATTCGTGATTTCCTTGGTAACTGGAAAAGAAATGCAACTTAAGTGTTACAAAATAAACACCCATTTATGATTGGCACAATACAACTTTACAGTAAATACAAAATGCAGAAGGGACATTGAAGTGTCCAAACAGTGATGAGGCTGTTTAACAGACAGCACTGATGAAAGGGCCGAGATTTAAACAGACCTTTTTAAATGAAAATAAAAAGCTGTATCCTCAGAAGAGCAAAGACTAACAGTTCATCTTTATGTGTCCTGGAGGGGCGGTCCTGGTGGTTTTACACATGGTTGGATAAGTTCATTTGGTGACTAGCTCTTTGAAGATTTGGACATGAACACAGTGTTGTTGTAGCCTTCTCTGTTGCGGGCGATTTCAACAGCGAAGAACTGGACCCTGGTGGCTGAAAAACAGAAAAAATTACTTGCTTTTAGTCTCACTTTTTTTTTTTTAAATATATTGATTTCCCACTGTGAGACACAAACTTACCAAATATAGTATTCTCCTCCGTGTAATCTTTCTCACAGTCCAGACGGAGTAGAGTGCCGTAGTTAAAATCTTCAATGAGCCCTTCAAACTGGTTACAGAACGGACGCCACGTCTGCAAACAAACATTTCACACCTTATACACTGAGTTACTTTAATGACCTAAAAATGCTGCCCAACTAATCTATACATATGAAAATCTAAACTTATAATGGCTGGATCAAGTAAATGTCAAGGTTGCTGTTGATGAGATGATCTGAGGAGCCCAAAATCCTTCAGCCATAATGTCATAGTATAGTATGTCGAAAAAGTCATAGTATAGTATGTCGAAAAAGTCATAGTATAGTATGTCGAAAAAGTCATAGCATAGTATGTCGAAAAAAGTGAAAAAAAGTCATAGTATAGTATGACATAAAATGTAAGAAAAGTGTCATAATATAGTATGTCGTAAAAAGTTGACAAAAAGTCATAGTATAGTATATCGAAAAAAAGTCATAAAAAGTTATAGTATAATATGTTGGAAAAAGTGATAAAAAAAAGTCAGTATAGTATGTCAAAAAAAGTCATAGCATAGTATCTCGAAAAAGTTGAAAAAAAGTCATAGTATAGTATATCGAAAAAAGTGAGAAAAAACATCATAGTATAATATGTCGAAAATAGTTTTAAAAAAACTCAAAGTATAGTGTCGGAAAAAGTTTAAAAAAAAGTCATAGTATAGTATGTCGAAAAAAGTTGATAAAAAGTCATAGTACGTTGAAAAAAGTCATAATATGTCTAAAAAAGTCCCACTGACCTCTTTGGCCTCGTCAGATTTCAGGTCGTCGGGTTTCAGCAGCTTTATGTCGAGCTCTTTGAAGGTTTCTCTGAACGTCGAGTAGATTTTGTCGTCCAGTTTCGTCAGCTTCAGGAACTTTGGATCCACGGATGAAATGAGCTGAAGAGAGAAGAAAACTTTTAGTTCATCTTTTAGTGGAATAATACAATAAATGTACACACACCTGTCTACAACTTTACTGCACCTGTTTGCATTACACTTGATGCATGTTACCATTCCTGTACACCTGTCCACCACAGTAGTTCATTTTATAGAATATATTTTATTCCTATATTTTAACTGCTGCACTATTTTACGTCCTAGATTCTAATTTTACTTGCCAGTTTTCTTGTACACATATCTTTCTGAGCGTTGTTGGATGACCTGAGAACTAGGAACTTTGTTACCAATGTTGTGCACAGGACTACGAAGAACTTTAACCGACATGCACAGAAACTAATCACTAATGAAAACTAAAAACATCCTTTTTGTTGTACTTTTTCGTGTCATTTTCTGAATATTTCAACCCGGTCTCACGCCAGTTCGTGAAATGGTCACATTATTTTGATTTATTGATTCATGTAGAGGTCACGATTTTCTCGTTTATTTCGAATGTGACCATTTCACGAACTGCCATGACACTGGGCTGCTCTGGGGAACGCAACAACGGGGAAATTAAACGCCACACGCGGGACGGTGACAACAACGGGACGGACCGCCACACGTGGGACGCAATCCCCGGGCGCAGGGACATGATCTGCGGTCTCTGTGGCACACAACAACAGGCACATGAAACGCCACAACAACATGACAGTTGTGGTTAGGAAAAGAATAACTCGGAAAGGAACTGCAATGCGATCCCCGGGGTGAAAGTCCTGTGTTGTTTGTTTAAGTCCGATGTAAGAAGGCGCAGGAATTAATAAATTGGAGACATATTTGACAGGCCTTAGGGCCTCATTTGGACCAAATTCCGCCTACAACACCTACTATACATTATTACTAGGGCTGTCAAACGATTAATTTTTTTAATCACGATTAATCGCCAAATTTCTATAGTTAATCACGATTAACAGGACATTTGTAACCTTTACATTTTTCTAATAAGGAAGGCAACAATTCTCCTGGACAGAAAAGGGGGGACAATGTCCCAAATGACAAAAACAGTCAAAAAAACGATACAAACAACCCAGTCCTAAAACCTTATGCTGATATACATAGTCAATATAGTGTGCAGTAACTCCAACATAATGTTGATTACTCACTGACGTCCAGTGATCACCAGTTAATGAGACAGCGTTTGCACTCTGCATCAGTTCCAGTGTGGCTGCTTTCTCCGTGTCATACAGGCTGTGTATGCGTGAAACTACTGTCCCCCTCAGCAACTTTTTAAAAGTAAACTTTCCATTCAGAATCTTAATGGCATCCATTTCGCCGTCTCGCGCTCGCCATCCACTCAAAACGTAACGTTAGCCTGCTACTCTTTGGCCGGCTCGCAAGCCCAAACAAGTGCAGGCGTGCCTGTTGTTGTGTTTCCGGTCTAGCTAGATCTGGTGTGGTGTTGTAGTTTTTCTAAAGTTACTAGTTGTTAGAACAGCATGTGAAAAAACTACAAAGATTGCTAGGCCAAAAAGAACGTTAATCTCGCGATAAAAAAATTGACGCCGTTAAAATGGGTTTGCGTTAACGCCGTTAATAACGCGTTTAACTGACAGCACTAGTTATTACCAGACCCAAAACGGAATCTGCAGGTATTTTTCTTTTACACTTTTCAGCAATGATCCAGAATTAAAAAATCTGAAAAAAGCTCTTACATTGAAGTAAACTTCTGCGTGGTTGTAGGCCTTCATCGCCCACATGACCTCCAGCCGGGGCTGAAAGAAGAAGAGGAACACAAAAAGGTCAAAGGTTATTCGGCTACTGGCTGTTGTTTTTAAGCCCAGTGCATGCTAGGAGTTACCTCTGCAACCACTTCTTCTTGTTCATTTGCAGCAAAAGTTATCAGATACACATTTTTGGGGGGGAGGATGATTTTCTTCAGTAGGCTGCATCTGTGTGCACACTGTGCTCCTGAATAAAGATGTATCACCCAGGAGGATAGTAAAAGGAATAAGTATATTATATATGTTGCACGTTACATTTCCAATAAATACACCAAACATGGTTCCAGCCTCTCCGATATGTCTACTTTCTGTTTTTGTTTTTTTATTATTTATATCTAAGTAACGGTGACTATTTTAACACTTGCATGATTGTTTTTATAGTTTTTGTGTGTTTTTTAGTCCACTTACATCATTCCCGTATGCGTCTGCTGGAAGAGACAGAGCATGTGCAGCTGCAGAGGCTCCCTCCACGCCCTGGGAACCAAAAACAAAAGACAACACAGACACAGACACACACACACACACACACACACACACACACAGTTAGTTTTAGTGTTGACTCAGTGCAGAGAGGAAATGTTGGCTGTAAAAAGCAACAAGTGATAGAAAACTCTGCTCATTTCTCTGTGACAGAACTTTGTAACTGCGTGTTTTTATAAATGCTCTGTAAATTCGGTTACTTTTTACTGCGCCGACTGATGCACGTTTCTCTATTGAAACGCTCTCACACACATTAATGAGAAACTGTCACACACATTACTTAAATACTCTGACATACACTATTGAAATGCTCTAACACACACTACTTAAACGCTGGGAACAAGTGATAGAAAACTCTGCTCATTTCTCTGTGACGGAGCAGTTTTAGTGAGGAAAGTTGAAAGGACAGAGACTGACTGACTCTAAACATGAACACTGTGTGGTGTTTCAGGAGGAAAAGTGCCTCAGTTATACTCTCATATCAGTTTCACATTTTCTCCATCAGCTTTGTATGAAACCCTGGAATGAAGACAGGAAGAAAATACTTTGTTGATGTTAGTTTATTATCATGTAAAGCTTCAGTTTGTTCACACATCCCATCAGTAAAGTCTGTTCAAAGACTCTTGTTCAATGATTTCATCAACACATTCACTTCATCCACACAATCACTTTGTTTGAACCAGAATCTCAGCTATGTAAAAGAGAAGAATGAGTTATTGATTATGATTACAACATTTGGTCCGCCAAACAAATAAATGTAAATCTAGATTTCTTTACAAATGTCCACAAAGAGAACAAAGTGTGTAGGATAAAGGAGGTCTGGTGCTTTCTCTCTTCAGAGCCATGCAGTGGAAGATAAACTAAATACACTTTTAGTTTGATTTGATTTCTGGGTCACGCCAAACATTTGGCCCGTCCCACATGGGATTACAAGACACCGCTATTTAACAGACATCTTCCTGTCCCACAGATACATTACGTGGAGAAATACATGAATAACAAACAACAACTAATATCTACAGATCATCTCTGTAAAGAGCTTTTTTCCCTTGTCTCAGGCTTTGTGAAAAGATAACTGGCTAATTTATGTTTCACATGTGAACAGCTGTCTCAGTCTTTGAGCATCATCCATATTTACAAAATCAATATCTGTTTTTATTTGACTTAAAGCATCACGCTGTTCATTAAAGTGACTATATGTAACTTTTTAATGTTTCTAAAGTTCTATCATTTTTCATACAATGATCTTAAATTACCTGTAACAGCAACAGAGACTAACAGTGAAAAGAACGCTAGTTTTATATAGTTTTTATTAAGACATCTGCCCGGGTACGATATTTCCTGCAAAGTCACAGGCCTATTTGTATTTTAATGTTATTTTCGAAGTTATCTGCTGTAGTTATGGCTGATACTGGGACAGGACCATCACAGGAAAGAAGGAGATTAAATGAGTAACAACACACACAAACTTTAGTATATCTCGGCCAAATTAATTGCTATTACCGCAAAAATTGGTTTAATTGTTCGACATACCACTCCGATGCTCTGTACCAAATTTGTCAAAGATCAGCCATTAGGGGGCGCTATAATCAAGGAAGATGTGTTTTGGCCTATAACTCAATGCATGTAAATGGAACATTTGCAATTGCAATTTCTCTGCCACCAAAATGCTATCAACATAACACTTGTGATGATTGTTTGGTATGCTGCTCTGAGGCTCTGTAGTAAATTTGGTGAAGATCGGTCATTAGGGGGCGCTATAGTCAACGCAGACGCGTTTTGGCCTATAACTCAATGAATGTAAATGGGATATTGTACTACAGACCAGCTCTCAGCAACAAACATGGAGACAGAATTTAACCTTTAAATGAGAAATATAAAAATATGTCCTAATGCACCTGGTCAAATTTTGCAGTATGCAAGCCAGCGTGCTTTTCTGACCCACAATCCTCTGTGCAGCATATCAGAGCAAGAGGCTCAAAGTTCAAGCTGCGATGTTATCACAGAGTTTGATGTCCCGACTGTCTGCAGACTGTACTGCAGGCAACAGTACTACTTTGTAAGATCAGCTGTGGTTTTCACCTCTCAGTGATGACTGACTCTGACTGTGACTTACAGTATGTGTGACTGTCTTATCAAGGGATCCAGGTTCAAGGCTCAGCTTTATTGTCATTATAAAACACAGGGAGGGGTTAACAAGCTATGATTCATGCCAGTAGGAGGAGTGGCACTTTGAGTTTGGACTTTGTTTTCTCATTTAAAATGACGCCTCAGTTAAAGCCAGCTACACATCTGAAAACGTGATCTTTTAACTCTCACTCAAAGGCTTTTCAATCTTCTTTTACTGGTTCAAAATCAGCTGACTGACAACTGAAAGTTATTAAACTAAATCATAAAGTCATAAAACTTAAATGTATAATGATCTCACAATGATAAAAAGTGTGTTAAAGGTGTCAGACATAAGTACTCTGAACACGGGTGCATCACTAGACAGAAACGGAGCGCATTTAAGTATCTCTCCGTTCTCCGTTGACTTGTATAGCGTGAAGGATTCCTCCTCTTTATTCTGTCTGCTAACAAACAACAGAAACATGACTAAAAGCTGCTGTGTGCTGATATTCATTACCAACTATGTAAAGAACCCAGAACTTAAAATAATCTTTAAACAAAAAACATGTTAAAGGACATCCCATAATGTTTGATTGACAGCTGATCTCTGTGCAGTGAAGAAACGCCACAACGATCAGCTCTCAGCAACAAACATGGAGACTAAATAAGTTGAAGAGTTAAAACACAGAATTTAACCCTTAAATGACTTCTGTCTATTTCAGTTTACACAACTCAGCAGAGTCTCCAAAAGGCCAATCAAACATTAGTCCAGCATAGAGGGGCTGAGTGAATGTGGTCTGGACTCTGTGGAGGAGAGTCATGGTTTCAGAGACGCTGTAGAAGGACAGAATACCTGCACTGTGATCCAGGTACACTCCTACTCTGGAGGACTCAGGACCTGAGACGGGAGTTTGGACATTGTTGGACCAAAATGTATAACTGTTGTTGTTACAATCTAACGCCCAAGATTTGTCATTTCGTCCAAATCCACATTCATCTGACCTCCCTGCTCTGCTGATATTCTTGTATGCGACTGCTACATAAACTCTCCCTCTCCTCTCCACCTCCCAGTAACAACGTCCAGTCAGACTCTCTCTACTCAGGACCTGCCACTCTTCAGTGAATCTGTCTGGGTGACTAGAATAAGACTGTTTTTTACTCATCAATGTTGCTTTCCTGTTCCCCTCAGATAATAACAGCCGTGTGTTTACTGTGTTTGGATCCAGTGTGATTTCACGTGAATATTTTAAGAATCCAGCTCTGGTCTTGGGCTCTGGTTGTGGCAGTAAAACGTCCACTTCAGTCCCTGTCAGTGAGACGTTTGTCCACTTCTCTCTCAGGACGTCCTGTAGTTTATCTCTGACTTCTGACACGGCTGCTGTCACGTCCTCAAAGCAGCTCAGAGGACAGATATGGAAGCTGGATGTAGATTGGCTGAGTGGTGACAGTGAGGGGTAGTTGTGTAGAAACTGGTTGTGATCCTCTGTGTGTGAGAGCTTCTTCAGCTCAGCGTCTTTCCTCTTCAGCTCAGTGATCTCCTGCTCCAGCTTCTCCTGAAGCTCTTTGACTCGACTCACTTCTCTTTTCTGCTGGGATCTGACCTGCTGCTTCACATCAGAGCTTCTTTTCTCCAGGAGACGGATCAGCTCAGTGAAGATCTTCTCGCTGTCCTCCACTGCTTTATCAGCAGAGAGATTGATGGCCTCCGCCTGCTGTTGAAGCAGCTTCACATCTTTCTCTCTGTCCTGGATTCTCTGCTGGATGTTTTGTCGACTCCCCTCGAGCTCTCTCTGCCTCTCAGCTCTCTCTGCTGCAGCTGAGACTGTGTCGTGGCCTTTATGTTCCTCCACAGAGCAGAGATAACAGATAAGCTGCTGATCAGTACGGCAGAACATCTTCATCACCTCATCATGACGAGAGCAGATGTTCTCCTGGAGCTTCTTGGACGGCTCCACCAGCTTGTGTTTCTTGAATGTCTCTGATTCATAATGAGGCTGAAGGTGTTTCTCACAGAAAGAAGCCAGACAGATCAGACAGGACTTGTGTGCTTTGAGTTTTCTCCCGGTGCAGACATCACAGGCCACATCTTCAGCTCCAGCATAGCAGTGATCAGCAGGAGCAGCTTGGAGTCCAGTCTTCTTCAGCTCCTCCACTAAAACTGCTAACATGGTGTTTTTCAGCAGGACAGGCCTCGGTGTGAACGTCTTCCTGCACTGAGGGCAGCTGTAGCTGTTCTTACAATCCTCTTCATCCCAGTGGCTTTTAATACAGTTCATGCAGTAGCTGTGTCCACAGGGAGTAGTCACCGGATCCTTCAGTAGATCCAGACAGATGGAACAAGAGAAGGTTTCCTGGTCCAGCTGAACTCCTTTCTGCGCCATTTCACCTCTCGCTCAGTGACGACGACTGTCTGAGTCTCACTTCCTGAGAAGTGAAACTAGTCTGAGCTCTGATGTAACAACAGCAGTGATACGCTGTTGTACTTCCCCAACATGTTGGTTACACCCATCTGCAAACTGTAGCTCTGAATGGGAGGGAACAAGGAAATATGTGCACAGAGTGGAGCTGGCTGTGTTTGGGAGGAGGAAGAGGAGGGAGGGGTTATCAAGCTTTGTTCATTCCAGGAAGAGGAGCGCTTTGAGAGAGATACTGGCTGTGTTGCAATGCCCATACTACCATTAGTTTTAACAGTTTTATACTAAATTGTTTTCCGCAATACATAGTAGTATGAGTATGACTTACAGTGCATCAAAAAAATGTCCAAATGCACCCAGTTGCATTTTGCAGTATGCAAGCCAGCGTGCTTTTCTGACCCACAATCCTCTGTGCAGCATATCAGCTGCGATGTTATCACAGAGTTTGATGTCCCGACTGTCTGCAGACTGTACTGCAGGCAGCAGTACTACTTTGTAAGATCAGCTGTGGTTTTCACCTCTCAGTGATGACTGACTCTGACTGTGACTTACAGTATGTGTGACTGTCTTATCAAGGGATCCAGGTTCAAAGTTCAGCTTTATAGTCATTATATAATACAGGGAGGGGTTAACAAGCTATGATTAATGCCAGTAGCAGGAGTGGCACTTTGAGTTTGGACTTTGTTTTCTCATTTAAAATGACGCCTCAGTTAAAGCCAGCTACACATCTGAAAACGTGATCTTTTAAGTTGTAAAATACTTCTTGGGGGAACATCTCTCCGTTCTCCATTGACTTGTATAGCGTGAAGGATTCCTCCTCTTTATTCAGTCTGCTAACAAACAACAGAAACATGTCTAAAAGCTGCTCTGTGCTGATATTCACTACCAACTATGTAAAGAACCCAGAATTTAAGTTTTTATAAGCTGCCGACCCGAAAAACTGAGCTTTTATAAAGACAAAAGTGGAAACAGACGTGAGGAATCATCAGAGAGAATGGGAAGACACTCAGCTAACGTTATGTCTCACGTTACGTGTGTTAGCTTAACTTACAGACAGAAAGGCTAACACTGACGTTTGGTAACAAAATGCTTTCTGCACAAGTAACATCAGACATAACGTCAGCTTAGTGTCTCCCCATTCTCTCTGCTGAGTCCTCACGTCTGTTCCCACATTTGTCTTCATCAAAAGCTCAGTTTTTCGGGTCATAAGTTCTGGGTTCTCTACATTGTTGGTAGTGAATATAAGCACACAGCAGCTTTTAGACATGTTTCTGTTTTTTGCTAGCAGACGTATTTGAGAAGTCTTTCCTTTTCCCGTTCATCTTTTAGTTGTTCTTCGTTTAATCTCCTTCTTTCCTGTGATGGTCCTGTGCTAGTACTAGGGCTGTGTATTGGCAAGAATCTGGCGATACGATACGTGGGTCACGATTCAATATATTGCAATATATTTCGATACTGTGCGTAAGGCGATATATTGGGATTTTAGAAAAATTAATATTTAAAAAAAGAAATGACGTTCATAAAAGTCAAAGAAGTTTACTTTAGGTAAACAATTCAGTTCACAGAAAATCCCAAACTGCCAGTTTGGGATTGTGGTTCAAAGGTTCTTAGTGAGCTAATGTTTATATGCTAAGTAGGCCAAAGTTCAGCCATAGCTACATTGTTAGCTTCTAGCAAAAAGTCAGGCCCTGCTAGACACTGCTAGGCACTGTTAGGCACTGTTAGGCACTGTTGGGCACTGTTGGGCACTGCTAGGCACTGCTAGGCACTGCTAGGCACTGCTAGGCACTGTTGGGCACTGTTGGGCACTGCTAGGCACTGCTAGGCAGTGTTAGGCACTGCTAGGCACTGTTGGGCACTGCTAGGCAGTGTTAGGCACTGTTAGGCACTGTTGGGCACTGCTAGGCAGTGTTAGGCACTGTTGGGCACTGTTAGGCACTGCTAGGCACTGTTGGGCACTGTTGGGCACTGCTAGGCACTGTTGGGCACTGCTAGGCAGTGTTAGGCAGTGTTAGGCAGTGTTAGGCACTGTTGGGCACTGCTAGGCAGTGTTAGGCACTGCTAGGCACTGTTAGGCACTGTTAGGCACTGCTAGGCACTGCTAGGCACTGTTGGGCACTGTTGGGCACTGCTAGGCACTGTTGGGCACTGCTAGGCAGTGTTAGGCAGTGTTAGGCACTGTTAGGCACTGTTAGGCACTGTTGGGCACTGCTAGGCAGTGTTAGGCACTGCTAGGCACTGTTAGGCACTGCTAGGCACTGCTAGGCACTGTTAGGCACTGTTGGGCACTGCTAGGCACTGCTAGGCACCGTTGGGCACTGCTAGGCAGTGTTAGGCACTGCTAGGCAGTGTTAGGCACTGTTGGGCACTGCTAGGCAGTGTTAGGCACTGTTAGGCACTGTTGGGCACTGCTAGGCAGTGTTAGGCACTGCTAGGCAGTGTTAGGCACTGTTAGGCACTGTTGGGCACTGTTGGGCACTGCTAGGCAGTGCTAGGCACTGTTAGGCACTGTTGGGCACTGCTGGGCACTGCTAGGCAGTGCTAGGCAGTGTTAGGCACTGTTAGGCACTGTTGGGCACTGCTAGGCAGTGCTAGGCACTGTTAGGCACTGTTGGGCACTGCTGGGCACTGTTAGGCAGTGCTAGGCAGTGTTAGGCACTGTTGGGCACTGTTAGGCACTGCTAGGCTCTGCTAGGCACTGCTAGGCAGTGTTATACATAACAAATATTTTGAACCACTGTCTTACATGATTTTTTTTTTATTAAAAATAAAATCGATACAGTATTGCAAAATAAAATATCGCGATACTCAAGTGTATCAATTTTTTTCTTACACCCCTAGCCAGTATGAGCCATAACTACAGCAGATAACTTCTAAAATAACATTAAAATACAATTAGGCCTACATAAAGACATCTGCTGCTACTTTACCTTGCTGGATACAACAACACAGGCTTTTCTGGTGTTACAAAGAAATCATTCTGTGACTTCGCGGACA
>NC_050186.1:9743401-9763401 GCF_008315115.2 Sander lucioperca
ACACCAGCAGACAAATCTGAGACATTTAAGAAGGCTGCACTATCAAATATTTGTTATTGTTAAGGCTGTTATAATGCATTTTGGCAGTGTCTCAGAGCCTTTGGTTCAAAAACTCAAATATATTCAGTTTACTGTCATAAAAACACAAAGAAAAACAGAAAATATTCACATTTGAGAGCCTGGAATCAGTGAAATTGTCACATTTTTGCTCTAAGAAAAGCCTGAAACATTCAATCTATAATAATAATAATAATAATAAATTAAATTAAATGTTTTTGTCTGTTGATCAACTGATCGATTCATCTAAAGTCGATTCCCGGAACATTTATCACCAAAATTCCTCCAGAAGATGTGAATTGTGATTTAAAATGAGCAAAATAAGCGTTTGTATCTTCCATAAAAATAAATTTGTTTCATTACACAAACAATCTTTATAATTTATATTGTTTCTTCTCTTCTATTTATTCAGTAAATACGTCTTGAAAACATCAGTTAGACATCAGAAAGCTTTCGTTTGAAGATGTAAAGTGATTCATCGTCGAGCCAATAAAGTCTATTTTATAATCAATTACCGTATTTTCCGGACTATAAGTCACACTTTTTGTCATAGTTTGGCTGGTCCTGTGACTTATAGTCAGGTGCGACTTATATATCAAAATATATTAGGGCTGTCAAATGATTAATTTTCTTAATCGTGATTAATTGCTGAATTTCTATAGTTAATCGCGATTAATCGCATGTTTTATCACATGATTAAAATTCTATTATTTTGCATTTCAGAACAGTTTTTAAGTTCATATTAACAATGGAAAGCCATTCTTACTAGTGGATTTTGATTGGGAATCAAATGAATGCAAAGAAAGTTACTTTATGAACTTGACTTTAAGATTTGTAATTGTTTATTATTTATTTCACCCATTTCGCAAGAGATGTAGTCATTTTTGTTGGATTTGGTCGGCAGGTCGGCGAGTAGCACTCTCCAAAATAGTGCTTTGCCTGAGTCCACTAGCACAGTAGCAGAGATAGCGTGGGTGCGTGGGTGCGTGGGTGCGTGGGTGCTTGGGTGCGGCCGCCCCAGGGCCCCGTGCCAATTAGGGGCTCCTCAAACGCCGCCGATCTTGCGTCACTTGACGAGAACGGGGCCCTCGCCAAGTGACATATTGCAGATTATTAGCTGAAATAAGATAATTACTGCATATGATCTCACGTTATGATAATCCAGCTCTGCTTATCAAACATATATATAATAGTGCCATGTCAGTTATATAGTGTGGCACTGATTGAGCGCCATCGCTGTCCATCAGCTGTCTCTGTCCATCAGCTGTCTCTGTCCATCAGCTGTCTCTGTCCATCAGCTGTCTCTGTCCATCAGCTGTCTCTGTCCATCAGCTGTCTCTGTCCATCAGCTGTCTCTGTCCGTGGTGCTGAAACATTTCTACTTGACTGGCAAACTGCTTTCTTTGTTCGTCAACACAAACTTGTCAAAACATATAGGCTTACTTGGCTCAACAAGTAACACATAATGTGCATTCATCAGATATTTTACAGTTTTTTTGTAACGGTTACAATTTTAAGATGACTTGGTAGCAATGGGCCCCATGATGAAGCTCCGCCCCCACTGTACTGAGAGTCTAGCTCCGCCCCTGCGCTAGCATCAACCTGAGTCATGTTAATTAGCTCCGTAGCTGGTAGCTCCAGCTTGACGTGCTTTGGTGAGATTTTAATTCGGCTTTACACAACGTGCATATCTCTTTTGACTTGTCTACTGAGCCGTCTGGGAGTGGTGGAAAATAAAAAGCTCCATTCAGAGTTATTGCTGCTGTGTTTCTCCATCATGCTGCAGCCTGCAGCAGCAGGATGTGTTAGGAGGAAGTATGGCCGCTTGATGAGAAGTAAAGGTGCGGCAAAGGGTCAAAATAGTAGCCTGTTAGGCACGACGCTAAGCCGAGTGAAGTGTAAAATAAACTGATGTAAAATTAAGACAATCTTAAATGTCAGGAGAGAGACGCAGCTGGCACCCCTTGACTAAATAATACAACTTTTAAAAAACAGATAAGAAAGTCTAACTGTCAGCAGAGAAATATCCTCTCTCACTGATCTGGTGTCAGGCTTTTTTGGGAGAGTTCATCTGAAGACACTTTGATGGTTAGATTACAGTTGGAAGAGGGAGGGAAGGTGAAGCTCCCCGGCTGTGTTTGGTTGATTCTCGGGAGGGAGCAGCCTGGTCGCACAGAATTCCGTGAAATGATCACGAATTGTTAACAGCGCATTACGTGGTGGTGGCACGGAATGTGTGAAAAATCCGTGTGGCCACCACGGAAAACAATGCCAATGTAAAGTCAATGAGAAGATGACGTAGCATTAGGAGCGACTACGGTAGAGAGTGCTATGTAAGGCCGAATTTCCACGTAACGAGGTTGGTTGGGGTGGTGGATGGGTCAAACACAGGACCTTCACCCAGGAGACCGGGGATCATGTCCCGCATGTCAAGTTTCCTAAAGTCGCTTTCTTCTTTTCCGTCCCGTTCTTCCCGCGTGTCACAGAACTGTAAGCCCAGCCACGACCTTTTAACTTAAACTTAAACTTAACTCTTAACTTAACTAAAACTTAACCCTTAACTTAAAGCGTAACTCTCACCAAAATGCAACCTAGGGTCTTTTTGTGAATGTACACGAGTCAAACTTTCATTTAAAAGCATATTTAGGACGGAAACGTCACTTTTAAGATTTACCGTTTTCTCGTTTTTGGGTCAAATGGCCTTTTGAATGGGAGTGCTAGGGACACTTTGATGCTAGCCTCAAAATATCTATTTTTAAACCACTAAGAAGGCTCGACACAACATGAGACTTTGCTCCAAGTATCACCAGGGGCTCTACACCTTAACACAAGCATTGACAACATTGGTTGTGTTCAGAGTTTACTAAAAAGAAAGATTTTGAACAACTCACCGTAGGTCTTGTTGTTTCTGGCCGCTACCACCTCGGCAGGTTGATATCCGAATGCGAATGACCGGACTCCATATGAGGCTCCTTTTTCAACTACGAGGTCAATATTGTTTTTCAATAACGACAAAACAAGAAATAATCCGTGCATTTACATGGAAATAAGCTTTAGGAGCTTTCCATCTTTCCTCTCCTCCCTGTTATGTTGCATTAGGAAATCGATTGTTTTTGACTGATAAAATGTCTGCGGCCGGAAACAACAAGACCTACAGTGAGTTGTTGAAAACCTTTCTTTTTAGTAAACTCTGAACACAACCAATGTTGTCAATGCTTCCGTTAAGGTGTAGAGCTCCTGGTGATACTTGGAGCAAAGTCTCATGTTGTGTCCAGCCTTCTTAGTGGTTTAAAAATAGATATTTTGAGGCTAGCATCAAAGTGCCACTATTACTCCCATTCAAAAGACCATTTGACCCAAAAACGAGAATACGGTAAATCTTAAAAGTGGCGTTTCTGTCCTAAATATGCTTTTAAATGAAAGTTTGACTCGTGTACATTCACAAAAAGACCCTAGGTTGCATTTTGGCGAGAGTTACGCTTTAAGGGGCCGTGTTTATTTAACAGAATTCTTGCATGGGCCCATCACGGCATGTTTTGCGATTCTGTGAAACTGCCACAGATTTTACAACATACTTGTTCCTTGTGTCTGCTATTAAATGGTGTAGCTGTTTTCTCTGCAACCCAAACCCAACTCACACACCCAAAAATGTTTACTCTTAAACACAAGGAGTAACATGTTACAATTTACCCCGTAGTCTGGGTTAGTTGTACCAAACCCTGGGGGGAAATGTCAGAAGAAGCGGAATAAATTTTACAAATAAGCGAAAACAGCAACAAAAACGTTGGATAAAAAATAACAAAAAAGTTTAAAAAATATGCCACGCATTAACCAATGATGAAAATAATATTTAGTCTTTACACAAACTAAGAGAATATCATGTTTGTTTTGCCACTGACAGACTCAGATTAATATTCTAAGTGTCTGACAACATTATGGAAAAGATTTCTAAGGAGGTCGACGTTTCTGTTTAAGAGTAAGATCCTTTTTTTAAACATAAAAACATCCACGAAATCACATTCGCTTAGCCTACCAGACTCCATGTAAATAAACAGCAATTTTAGCATCGTAAAATACACTTCATTCAAAGTGGACAGAAACAAAATAAAACTATGAAAAGCCGTTTTGGGTCGTCTTTCCACTTTTCCAATCATCACAAGTCTAGGTTTGGTTGAAATAAACACATAGTTTACTGATTTACATGTGAGAATATGCTGGCTCTATGCACGCTAAAAGTATTGTTTTTTTAAATGGAGTCTGGTGGGTTTAGCACTAGCGACTTCAGAGCTGTTTCTGGTTAAACAGAAAGGTCTTAAAGAGGTTTTAAAAAGGTCTATCTAGGGAGAGAGAGGTAGGGATCCTTTCCATAATGTTGTCAGACACTTAGAATAATAATCTGAGCCTGTCAGCGGCAAAACAGAACTTTTAGTGGACGCTTACTGACAAGGCACATTTGTCCCATAAAAAATTTGGACCTCAGTATTGCTAAAAACCTGGATACGGGCCTGCCAGAGGATGTGTGTTTAATTGATGTGTGTGTGGCACATTAGTCCGCACGCACACACACACACACACACACACACACACACACACACACACACACACACATGCTGAGAGTCTCTGGCAGTTAAAAGCTCTGAGTGATAAGAAGACTATCGGACACAGAAAGCACTCAGACTGCTGCCGGTCACATGATGGATGATGGATCCTTCCGTCCCTAGAGACTCAGAGACAGGCAGCTAATTCAATAATACAGCCGTGGAAGAAGTATTCACATCCTTTACTTCAGTTAAAGTACATACTAATACCACACTATAAAAAATAGTGAGTGACAGTGAGAATGTGTTGGGGATTTTGGTTAATACATTTTTTTTTACGTTGGGACTGTGGGATATTGAGTGCTTTGATTGTTTTGTATATATAAATATATGACCATTTGATTTGGCCCTTGAATTGTTTGTGTTGATTTTTTGCTGGGTTTAACGTTAACTCCTTGCGTTGTCTTCACATCGACCATCAACTTTCGGTTTTTCTGGGTCAAAATTAAAAATCATTTTTACTATATTCTCCTGGACATGTGGGCGGTTCCTTTTCCCCCTGTGGTTTAAAACCATTCTAGAGGTGCAACGATGAATCGATTAATCGATTAGTTGTCAACTATTAAATTAATCACCAACTATTTTGATAATCGATTAATCGTTTGAGTCTTCTCTGATTCCTTCTTCTTGTTAAATGTGAATATCTTCTAGTTTCTTCTCTCCTCTGTGACAGTAAACTGAATATCTTTGAGTTTTGGACAAAACACAAAAAATTTGAGGACGTCCTCTTAGTCTTTGGGAAACACTGATCCACATTTTTCACCATGTTTTGACATTTTTATAGATCAAACAACTAATCGATTAATCGACTATGAAAATAATCGTTAGTTGCAGCCCTAAACCATTCCCATTGGTCCTTCGATGGCACGGTGGCATGTTGGGCGCATCTCGTTGGTTTTCTTCGTCGCCCAAATAAGGAGGGCATTCCTCTAACATAATGCATGTTTGATGTTACTCTCGGACATAGATGAAAGGTTCAACGTGTGGATGTCCATTCCTTTGAAGCTTACAGAAACAAATATGGTTTTCCATATTTTTTTCTGTGGCGTGGAACACATTACCAGAGGAATTACAACATATTAGGAATGTCTTCAAATTTAAAAAAGGGTTCAAAGACATGACACTAGATAAGTATAGACATTGAGTAGTATTATTTAGGATATTATTCACCTTATGGTGGCAATGTACTGTATTATAAGTACTGACCCTTATGGGTATATGTATGCATGTATGTATGTGTATATGTAGGTAAGTGTATGCATGCATATGCAAACACACTGTATGTATGCATGTATGTAGAAAGTTATCTGGATAAGTGAATATGTTCTTTGTCACTTTTCGACTTTTTGACACGTATTCAATTTTTTATGGCCCTTTTTCCGATGTTTTTGTTGGATTTTTTCTCCTTTTTTTTTGACATTTTTGTCACTTTCTTCAACGTTCTTTTCTCAATAATTTTTTTAAATGCTGTAAAAATGACTAAAACACCCAAACTTAATGAAAGTAGTGAACTGATCATTTATTTTACTCGTGAAGAGTGTTGTAGGGAACCATCCACGTTACTTTGTTTTTACAATTTGGTTGAAAGAAAACCCAAATTTAAGATTTAGAAACATTATGAAAATGGGTCAAATTTGACCCAGAGGACAACAGGAGAGTTAAAGGGTCCTTCAATGTGTACAGGCTGTACATCTTGTGCATGTGCAGGGTTGTGGTTTGATTTTATATCCTAACAAACACAAACAACTGACATAAAATTAAGACAATCTTAAATGTCAAGAGAGATGCGGCCGGCACCCCTTGACTAAATAATACAACTTTTAAAAAAAACGGATAAGAAAGTAAAATTGTCACAGGGGCGACAGCAGAGAAATATCCTCTCTCACTGATCTGGTGTTTTTGGGAGGGTTGATCTGAGGACATTTGATGGTTAGATTATAGAAGGAAGAGGGAGGGAAGGTGAAGCTCCCCGGCTGTGTTTGGTTGATTCTCGGGAGGGAGGGGTGTGACGGTAACCACAGCAATAACTGTTAAAAGGACCAGCTGGGCGTTGGCCCGGCTGGGTGTGCAGATAAACAGCCAGCGAGGAGACGGTAGGGGAGGGGAGGGAGGGAAGGGGAGGGATGGAGATGGAGGAGGAAGGAGAGAGAGGCAGATGAAAGAGAAGACACAAGAGGAGGGGTTTCACAGGATATCCTCATCCTGCAGTCGAGACGTTAGCAGAGAGGCTCTCATGTTATGTTGTTATGTTGTCATGTTTATGGTGTATTTCCTGTTAGGACTACAATGCCTATGCAACTATTGTATTAATAATAAGGTAAAAGAAGTGTCCCATAGCAGGGGTCTTCAATGTTTATTTGACTATCTTACCTATGGGCCAGTAAGCCTATGTTTAATGTTATGTTGGATTCATTTTAAGACATTTTACCTTTTGAAAAATTAATGATTTGGTGGCCCCCCTGCGGTAGAGTTTAGATTCTCTGCCCGAGCCCGAACCGGGCGCGACCCAACCCACGGGCCGGGCCGACATTTTACGCCGCTATGATTGGGCCGGGCCCTTAAACAAGCATTTGTGTTTTTTTAATCATTACTTTATTAGCCTTATTCGGTGGGGAGCAAGCTCTGCCTCTCCAGCTTCTCCCGTAGCTCTGGGTGGATGTCCTGCACTGACTTGAGTGTGATGTAAACTAGGCTACACCGCGTCTCCCCCCCTCTGCAGCACTGTTGTCAGCCAATTAGGTGATGGAGACCAGAAAGTCTCCTATACCAGTGGTTCCCAACCTGGGGTCCAGGGACCCCTAAGGGGGGCGGCAAAGATCACAGGGGGGGCGCGAGTCTTTATCTGGTTTGAGGTTGAGGTAAAAGAAAAAATATTTGCACATGTTAAAGAAATCATGATAATACACTAGAATATATAATGTATACAAAAGTCTGTATAAAAACTATATATTTTTGTTCTCGCTTAAACTTTTAGGCAGGCTACTTAGTAGGCCAAACCTCCGGGACCTCTTAACCTCCGGGACCTCTTAACCTCCGGGACCTCTTAACCTCCGGGACCTCTTAACCTGGGACCCTGCTGTCATCAGGTCAGCTGCTAGCTGCTATCATCCTCGTTTTTCCTGCCGCCACGGCATCACTATTTTATGAACCAAACATGGCGGAGAAACGTAAAAGTGCTGATAACTCCTCTGTATCAAAAAAGAAAGTAAGGGAAAGTTACCTCAACTTCGGTTTCGGAGGGGGGGCTCAGCTTTTCTTAGACATAAGTAGGGGGGGCGCCAAGGAAAAAAGGTTGGGAACCACTGTCCTATACGGTTCCAGGTCTTTGATTATGTTGCTGCCTTGATCTGTTCCCCACACTATTCAGCTGAGGGAGCAGCTAGGGTCGAGGTTTTTTTTTACGTTTCTTCATTCGGATCCATTTGCGATCTGTTCCGTTCTGAATAAACAAACAGCAGTTTACATGCTTCATCCTTGTTGCATTATTCATTAAGATAATTAATTAATAATTAATTAAGAGAGCCAACAGCCAGGATGGAAACGGCAGCAACTTCAGCGACTTTTAAATCGTTAAAGTCTACATTGATGTTAAAATGTATCGGACGGTCTGAAATGTTTTGCACAGTCTTTCGCTGTACGTTTTGTTGGTAAATGAGTCACACACACGTCTCGTCTTCATATCAAAAACAAGGAAATGGTCAACCCCGTTCTCACTCCCGATTGGTCATTGGCTGTCAGAGTGCACGAGGAACGGCTGTGATTGGTTAAAGTCGCAGGAAACTTCAGGTTATTGGTCAAATGTGCGGAAAAGTTGCGGTGATTGGTCAAAATTGTGAGTCGCACCAAATTTGCGGTGATTGGTTGAATTTGCATGAATTGGCGCGATCGCGACATCGCAAAATCCTGGAGGGACTGGTTAATATGTCGGGCCGGGCCGGGCTCGGACACAACGTGCACAGGCTTGGGTAGGGTCGGGCTTGATTTTTTGGGGCCAATCTAAGCTCTACCCTGCGGTGACCTGAGGACCCCCTATGGGTCCCAGACCTCCTGTTGAAGATCTCTGCTTTAAGACATTACATTGAATTCACCCACCAAAGATGTGATGCAATTATTTAAACCGAATGTTGATCGTAACAGTGAATTTTGCAAGTTTGCAAAATTATTTAAAGACCCAGTGTGTAACGTGTTTAGTTGTTCATTATCAAAATTGTCCTCAAAATTGTCCTCATTGTCATCATTGTCCTTTTTCATGAATATTTACCTCCACCATCAATTCCAAGTATTCCTTTTGGCTTGAAATTTGACATTTGCATTTGCATGAACTGGGGTAGACGCTCCATATTCATGCTCCATCTCGAAATACGTTAGTCGGTAAGGGACATACAGGACATACTGCTCCGCCTTTTGCGTTTTCTCTGTCACATGATAAGCTCACAGCTGCTGCTAATGGGTATCGTAGCTTCCCGGCCCCCGGCAAGTTTGAAGAAGGAAACATGGAGGACCACACGTATTCAAAATCCAAATTTCAGGAACAGGAGTCTTCTTCTCCTTTGCCCAGAAAAAGAAAAAGGAGATTGAAAAGAGCAAGAGACCGGCTTTTTAAAGCGTGAAGGCTACCGTAGCTGTAATACGTACTTTGAACTGCGTGGTGCGAGAGAGTTGATTGCGATGTATGATCTCAACGCTAGATGGGAGAAATTCCCACACATTGGACCTATACAAATGTATTTTGGAAAAGATTTCGAACATTTTATCAACAAGAAAAACAAGTAAGAGTATACCAATAATGTATTTGATATTGTGATATATTTTGTACTTTATGATCCGGACAGTTTGAAGTGTATATCGTGCAGCTCTTAATCAAACTTGGAACATTTCACATCCACAAATTGAAATGGACCGGATCCCAAATCCTGTTCGATTGGTTTAATGTTGAATAGGGCTGGGAATCACACATTACCTCACGATATGATACACAATGCATGGCTCACGATACCGATAATATCACGATACAGCAACTCTGGGATAATCAATATATTAGCTGATACTATATGACCTCCCGGTAACGCTAACTCAGTAATATACAGTGGGTAACCGTAAAATATAGACTTTTACGACAGCAGGTGTGGTAAAAACACTACCGCTTTTGTCCAAAGGGGCTGCTAGAATCAACACAAACTGAAAGTTACATATAGCCACTTTAAAGTGACAACTACAGAGCAACTCTGGGTCCAGACTTTCTCCCATCTAGCGGTGACATTGTATTTTGCATTCAAACGAATAGTGCACTCTAGCGCCTCGCTTTTTCAAATGTGTGTTGCAACTACGGTAGCCGTTATGTACCAAGAAGCTATGACAACATGTCTTCCAATTGCGCTTTTTTGCCGACGAGGATTTCTTCTCCTGTGGCTCGGCATAAGTATGATCCTCCATTATGAACTAAAGTGCAGTTGCAGGCTTTCAAATTTGCCGGGGCAGTGACAAGCGCCTCTCACTGATCTCCTTCTCAGTTGGTTTCAGTCACGTGACGCTGGCTCTGAACAGAAACACGTTGTGAATTAGCTAGACAGGTAGGCTAGTGCTCCATGTCCCTCTCAGCCATTACAGTTTTTCCTTGGACTTGCCCGTCCAATGTAAATACAGATAAGAAATTCTTTGCTTACAAAGATAAGTCAGATCATTGGCAGAGGTAATTTTACACCAATGAGGACATATTTATGAATGCAGACATTGATTTTAGCTAATAAAATACTTAAAAACACTACACAGTGTACCTTTAAACGTGGCTGCGGCGTCTGTTATTTTCCTCAAACTGCTGTCTGCCATCCCGTTGAAAACCTCCTCCTCTTTGTTATTTTGGGGTACAATGGTTCTGGAGAAAGCTACAAGCACCAATACCAATTCCTCTCCTGTGTCCTCTGTCCGTCCCGCGAGGACGCTCTAATAACCTGAATCTGAGTCACTGTTGTTTTTACATTCAGGCTCCTTGTCCCCGCCAGTCCGGCCGGCCTTCACCCCGAGGGACGCGGTGTCTCTGTGTGTGTGAAATAGGATCTGTTGTTTTGTTCTGAAAGCAACTAAAAAAAACGAAGGAAAGACAATCCATTAGCTTCTCTCAACAGTCCAGCTGTGATTTCAGTTACAGAAAATGAACATTATTTGTCAATTAAATGGAAAAAATGCTCAGCTCATCACAGCTTTGTCAAAGTATGAATAAACTGGGAAGCTGCTTAGGTATTACTGGACTAATCTAACATACATCTTGTCCGCCATGCCAGTTGCCATGTCAGCTGCCATTTAGGCAACATCATAGATATGGGTTACATCCTTGGAGTGCCACGCTCGCCTGAGCTCCACTCCTTCAGGATCAAACAATTTGATAAATTGTCTTACTGTGTCTTGTGATACAACATATCCTCTCTGTATTGCGCATAGGTGTAACCATCGATAGCCTACCCTTGCATCTGTCCATTACAACCTATTTCAGTTTGCAAGAATACGGCCACCTCTTCCAATTTGTGTGGTTTCTCCTTCTGAACAGACTTATCACCATAGCCTACTTTGTTTATGCGCTAAAAGAGAAAGAATTTCCTTGTTATTAAAACAGATTCTGAAGTATAATTTCCTTAATGCATTTTGTAGAAGACTATAGGTGAAGCTAGTAGTTTGGTTTATTCTCAAGCGTCCGACTTGATTCTTGAAATATCAAGTTTTTTTCTCGTCATGTTGACTTTATTCTCAAAATGCAAAATAAATAAAAAATATTCCTCCTTAATTTTTTTTTCCTTGATGTGGCCCTAATGCTCCGTCGTATAAAAGCGCTTGCAGTTGCAGCAGAGAAAACACTCCAATCCACAGACATGCACACAGCTCGTATTCAGAAACCATGACAAGGTGTATAAATAACACGCCACTTTTAAGGACAATTTAAGCGTCACGTTTATCTGAGTTTTGAGGAAGAGAGGATTGGTCCAATGGAGATTAACAAAAAGATTGAATAAGAAAATTACATGACAAAAACAAGTTTTAACGCTGCAGCGGACTGAAAAGATGCTTCTCCCTTGTGGATTCATATTTTATAGTCCCTAACGACCCTCTGCTTGTTTACTATATTCTCCTGGACATGTGGGCGGTTCCTTTTCCCCACGTGGATTAAAACCATTCCCATTGGTCCTTCGATGGCACGGTGGCATGTTGGGCGCATCTCGTTGGTTTTCTTCGTCGCCCAAATAAGGAGGGCATTCCTCTAACATAATGCATGTTTGATGTTACTCTCGGACATAGATGAAAGGTTCAACGTGTGGATGTCCATTCCTTTGAAGCTTACAGAAACAAATATGGTTTTCCATATTTGTTTCTGTGGCGTGGAACACATTACCAGAGGAATTACAACATATTAGGAATGTCTTCAAATTTAAAAAAGGGCTCAAAGACATGACACTAGATAAGTATAGACATTGAGTAGTATTATTTAGGATATTATTCACCTTATGGTGGCAATGTACTGTATATAAGTACTGACCCTTATGGGTATATGTATGCATGTATGTATGTACAGTATGTATGTGTATATGTAGGTAAGTGTATGCATGCATATGCAAACACACTGTATGTATGCATGTAGAAAGTTATCTGCATAAGTGTATATATTCTTTAGTTTTTTTTGTATAATTTAATTTTTCCTTGTCTTGTCAATTTTTCCTTCACAATTTGTGTATTACTCTTAAAAATGTGAGAAGGGGGGGCCTGATATAAGCTGAAGCTTCTGACCCTACCCTTTGGTTACGACCAATAAATTTATTAAAATTAATTCATTCATTCAATATCCCCGTTCTAATCTAGTCGGTACGACAGCAGGGGTTGGCTCCGCGACGGATAGGCGAAAGGTTTCTTCCTGCCGTGTGACAAAAGCAGGGCTGCCCCCTTGACAATTTGGAAAAAAGACCGACATGATCTAATTATCTTGAGAAACTTAGGAATCAGTATGAAAAAGATATTGATTAGGTCTAACAGTATTGATACAATCCTTCCGCCTTAACCCCGCTGCAGCGTATATTGTGAATACATCAAAACACAAAAGTACATAGACATCAGAGATCAGCATTGTTTTAACATTTTAAAAACTCTACACTAGCAGACGAAATGGATGAGGAGGAAACCTTCCCGCAATACAAGTCAACGGAGAACGGAGAGATGTTTCCCCCGCCGATGGGGGCGGGACTTAACTGCACTCTGTCTCTATTGTCACGTTAGCAAACAAGCTAACAAGCTATTTATCTGCCAAAAACGTCTCTTAATTAATCCATCGCTGAAAAAAGTCCCCAACAAATGCAGTATTTCATCCCGTTTGAGAGTAATGTTTGCTCAAAACTACAGTAACCAGCTGTTTTAGGAAAATACTGAGCCTTTTGTAGCGTGGTTTCGTCTTTTAAAATGTCTGCTGAAAAAACGTTGTGCAGCAGAAATGAAATTTCATTACTTTGCTTTTTCGATGAGTCATTCCCAAACTCATTCATAAAATGTCAGCCTGTGATAAGATGCTGTGTAATGGCTAATGCATTTGCTGATTGATTCTCTCTCTCTCTCTTTTTGTTTCGGTTCCAGCTGGTTAAAACCAAACAGGAAGAAGGTTTCTCTCCAGTCATGCAGAAGGTAATCAATCAACTTCTTAGAGACTCTTAAACAGCTATTTCTTTTAACTCTGTGTTGTTGAGAATGAGAGGTAACGGCACCGTAACTTACCGTATAATTTACAACAAGCTAATCTTCAACAGCATTAGGCCTCTTGCACACTGGCTGCATGGCGTGAGCGTGGCGTGAGCGTGGCGTGAGCGTGGCGTGAGCGTGGCGTGAGCGTGGCGTTTCTGTTGCTTGTCAGTTGCGTTGCAGCTGCGTGGATTTTTCTATGTCTTTGCACACCAGAAACGTGTATGACGCGGCGCTGCTGCTGATAGCCTTGTCTGTATATTTCATGTTAAACATAAATACATACTGATCTGATTACAGCAAAGACAACGTCGGCAGTATTGACGGCAAAATAGGCTCCAGAATATTTCGTTCTGTATTGACAGGTGCAACATTTGAATTAAATTATATTTATATCTGCACTTATGTCAAAACCTCGAGACTTTCAAACATCAACATGTCATTTATTAAATGTATTTGTGCCAAAATGACATATAAACATCTTTTTCGTATTCTATTTTGCCTGGAATAATTCCAACACGCTTGCGTGTCGCATGAAAAATAGGCGTCAGTCCTATTTCTAGCATGCACAAGTTTTTGGCGCACCTCAAGCCACTTTAACGACAAACACGTATCACCGTAGACAGAAAGCTAATCTTTAAAGCACGTTAGCTTACTAACATATGTATGATCTACTTTTAGGGTTGTACCGAATCAGATTCTCTCGATTTGAATTAGATTTGTTTGTTCAATACGAAGATTTGACTATTCGTTCCTCTTTTTTTTAAGATTATTTTTTGCTTCAAAACATATTCATAAAAAGTACTTTCTGGTATTCTCCTTTCTATTCAGGATAAGAATGTAACAGCACCGTCATTTTAACATTGTAAACACGACCCCATTTGAAGGCAGCATAAAATTAGAGCTGTTCCGATACCAGTATCAGTAAAAAAGCCTCCGATACTGGAGTACCAAAGTTTATGCACCAATCCGATACCGTGTAATATGGCTCTGAAGAAAATCTTCTTCAAAGTATGTTCCTTTTTCTGTTATGAATCAATGGCCTAATCCCAAAGTGAGCCCTGAGGACTAAGGACTCACAGACTTAATTGATCTCAGGTGCTAAGTGAGTGAGTGTGTGAGGCCACATGGGCTCAGATAGGTAGAAATGGGATTGGGACAGCACTTCACGAGATCACATGATACCTTGGAGACGTTCAATAACAAAGATGTTGCTGACACTGCCAGTTTGGGAATTTTCATTTTAAGTTTGTAGCTTTCCACACGGCCAAGGCCCAGGAGACGGCTGCCTGATTCCACGTTTTCAAACTCGTGTTTTACAAGCTGGACAAAAGGTCCGTTCTGTTCTGTGGTCGTGTGTCGGGCTGTTGTTTACCTTTTATAATTCCCGGATTTCCCCACGGTCTCCGCAGTAAACGTCACAACGCTTTGAACTCTGGGTAATTCCCTTTGGTGAAGTCTGCATGGATGCAGACTCACGGAAATTCAATTCAATTCAATTCAATTCAATTCAATTCAATTTTATTTATAGTATCAAATCATAACAAGAGTTATCTCGAGACACTTTACAGATAGAGTAGGTCTAGACCAAACTCTGTAGTTTACGAAGCCCCAACTATTACAGTGGTTGCCTCAAGAGCAAGCATTAGCAGTAGCTATAGCGACAGTGGCGAGGAAAAACTCCCTTTTTTGTTAGGAAGAAACCTGGGACAGACCCAGACTCTTGGTAGGCGGTGTCTGACAGCACCAGTTGGGGGAGTGGTGAATGGTGGCAAAAAGAAAGGGCTCGGTAAGTGTGTCCTCAAACCTTTACGCCCTTTGAAATTCGACATTGGGACAACCCTAAGCCCTTACGAATTTCACGAGAACGTGCACCAAAGTCTGTGAGTCTGTGAGTCCTGACTTTGGGATTGCGCCACTGTCAAAGTGGATGGTAAAAGAAAGTTCAGTGGCGTTCATCGTTTGTGTTTTTTCATGTTTAACACTCGTATCGGATCGGTACTCAATATCGACCGATACGCATGTTCAGGTATCAGAATTGGTATCAGGAAGGAAAAATTGGTGTCAAAACTAGGGATGCACCGAATCCAGATTTTTTGGGGTTTGGCCGAATACCAAATACCGAATCCACTGGTTAAGGTTCTGCCGAATCCGAAACCGAGTACCGAATCCTCCTAATTTTGCCGTACCTGAAGTTGCTGCATTTTGGCTGCTGTCTGTAGATTACTTCATGCACAACTCGTATTCTTTCAGATGTTTCATACCAGATGTTGTAACAGCGGTGATGTTGTGTATAGTTTAGGGTCCTCGCCACCACCAGACTAATCAGCATTGTTAATTGAACATGTAGCTGGACTTGAATGGCCTTCTTTTGACTGAAAGTACTGCCAAACTACACTTTTTCTGCTCACCAGTTCCATTTCCACTTTCTCACAGCCTACTGCATTGAACGCTCCACCTACGTAAACACCTTCCCGTAATCAACGGCGCCGTCATTACGTCAGCCAGCGTAGCGCGCAGAGTGCGAGAGTAGGGTTCGGTTCCGAACCCCGTCAAAAAGCCCAATATTCAGCCGAATCAGAAACCGAATCCTGGATTCGGTGCATCCCTAATCGTAACATCTCTACATAAGAACCAAGTTGTAAAAAAAAAACTGGAATGATTTCAGCTCCTAAATGTTTCTGACGGTGTCGCAGGTGGAGGGACGGTTAACCCCGGTCAACCTGCCTTCTTCCAGGGGCCCGAGCACCCCGGGGTCTCCCGCCACCAGCATCACGGTAACAACACACTCTTATTTATAGAGCTCAACAGTGTGGTTCCGGAAGTAAAATTCCCATCAACTTCTCCGTAAGGATTTAGATTATCAGCCATAACTAAACCATCCGAGACAGACTGACTCTGAGCTACGAGGTTGTGAAACGAAGGTTTCTGCTCCCGTTGAAGCTAGATGGTTGGCTTCACTTATACAGTCTATGCATTAAACCCCTGAGATTTACCTGTAAAAACACGCTTTCTCTCACCCTCTCTCCTTATCTCGTCACATTCACATACACAGACACACACACACAAACACACACACAATCTCACACACACACACTCACTCACAATGTCAGACACACACACACACACTCACAACCTCACACACACAGACACACACACACACTCACACACCGGCTACTTGGACAGGAAATTGTTTCTGCAGTTACTGTCTGTAAATGTCTTAAACTGCTGCTTTCCTGTGGTGTGCCTCAGGGTTCTGTGTTCGGCCCATTTTATTTGCATTCTACATGCTTCTACGGGAGCACAAACCTTTTTTTTTTGCGCCAAATCAAATGTTTTATGGTCCTGATTCACCTCGTAGCTGGTTGGCTCGGTTCCAGACTTAAAACTCTTTATATAAGCATTCAACATGACATCATGACTTCACGTAAACATACACACCCACTTTGGACGGTGGCGTATTATCTGTACGCATTTTGAGCGGCGTATACAGCGGACGGGTTGGATTTAGTAAAAGAAGAACGGGACGGTTGAGTTTAGGAAACGTGACACGCGGGACACGATCCCAGGTCTCCTGGATGAAAGTCCTGTGTTTGACCCGTCCTCCCCGCCGATCAACCTCCCTTCGCAGATTTTCGCCCTTTCATACTACTTGCTACGGCGTCAATTCGCACGCAATCTCAAGGTAACGTAAGTCAATGGAGGCCAAACAGCGCTGATAAACACGCTAAAAAGCAAGAATGCGTCTTGATAACACACCAATAATGGCATACCAATTGGCGTGTCGTACATACGCCACTTAATGAGATCAGCCTGAAGCATTTAATGAAACGACAACGGAGATATTGAACTGGGACAAACACTTCTGGAACCAGAGATGTTGGCGCTCACTACTGAGCTCTATACCCAGGGTCCAAAATTAACTTTATTGTCCACCAGACAAATGGCTAGTGAATGTTCAAATTTTACCAGCCACTCAATAGATAACCATAGTTCTTTTGGGCTGGTGAGTGAAGCAAATCTACAAGCCACTTGCATGTTATACCAGCATTTGGCTAGTAGATGGTGCTAATTTTAGACCCTGTCTATACCTGCTCAAAGACACTTCTCAGTCTCTACACACTACACAATCTCAAAACTCTCTACATCGTCGCCTGTGTGTGGTGCGTCCAGGCCCGAGTGAACGACCACGTAGTGGGCTACAGAGACCTGGCAGCGCTGCCCCGAGACAAAGCCATCCTGCAGGTGGAGAGACCCGACCTGATGTCATACCAACCACACCTCACCTTCTCCCCACTCGACGCTCCACCCAGAGAAGTACACAAACACTCACGTTACATATATTCTCGCATCGCCAGCTCTATCTCAACAGCGCTGCAGAGTAAGGTCTGGCTACACCACAGATGCATTCTGGTATAGGAGAAAATAACAGGCTCTGGGTTGTTTGCATTTCTTTAAACTAATCACAACGGTCTTGGGCAGCGCTAAGCTCCAGACGCAGCGACGGTGGCTCTGCTAAATAGTCTCAGGAAGGAACTTGTTTTGGTGGAACATTTGCACACCACAAAATAAAACTCCACATACAATATTAAATGAAGTTAACTGTTGACACAACACAGTAACGTGAGCTATTTAAATTAGCTGATACATGGTTAAACCTCATTGGCTCTTAGCAGTGTATCTCCGTGTGTACTTCATCCACAGCAATCCCACCAATCAGTCCCAAAACCTCCCAGTTAGAGAGGAAATTCCCTAAACATAAAAAAGTCACAAAGAAGTTATAGTATAGTGTTGAAAAAAAGTCATAGTATTAAACGGCAACTTGGACAGGAAGTTGTTTCTGCAGTTTCTGTCTGTAAATGTCTGAATCTGCTGCTCTTCCCTGTGGTGTGCCTCAGGGTTCTGTGTTCGGTCCTATATAATTTGTAAAATAAATATATATATATATATACATAAGAGTCTCTAAAGTCACTATAAAAATAGGGGGCAGGTTATTTGTTAAAAAGGAAAGGCACAAAACACAGGCATACCACAAAAACAAGATATTCACTGCACGATTTATCCTTAAACTCAAAACTCAAGTGGCATTAATTGCAGTTATGGCTCTTGGATAAAATCAGTTTGTTTGTGTTTTAATTGTCCTGTAAAGTCTCCCCGAGCGAGGGCAGCAGTAGGACTGAGTAGTTTTATGATTTTGAGTATTAATGTGTTGTTGTGTTTTTGTGATCTGCAGCGATCTCTGTCTCCTCCGCCTACGTCTTCCACCAGGTCTCCTGAGGTAAGAGCTGCTTTCAACTTCTTCAGGTTTGGACTGAAATTAACGCATGTTTGTCCAATTCAGGGGTCTGCAACCTGCGGCCCTTTAGCCCGTCTTCAGTGGCTCCCTGTGGCTTTGACGAAAACGTTATATGTAAATAAGTAACGGTCATATTTAAACATTTTAGTTTTCATTTTATATAACATTTTAGTCAACTTTTTTTTTTTTACATTTCATTGTTCTTTTAAACAGCACCTTAGTGGTTTTTTGTGCAGCACTTTGGTCAGCTTAAAGCCGCCTACACATGATGAGCAATTTGCTCTCTGCGCGCTGCTAGGTCAACATGACATCATGACTTCCGCGTGTATGTCTACATTGTATACAGCGGACATAAACATGCACACCACATTGATTAATATGTGACTTATTTCAGCAACCCTAAAAAAGGTCATCTGTTAACTAAATATTCACAAAATAAATATCATCTTACATTATTATTACGTTGTGAGTGTGAAACCTGTAAGTCGACTGACAAGTTTTTTGTCAAATATCCCTAACTTCATCCTGACTTTTCTTGACTGCTGTGGTGCAGAAGTAAAGCCACTAGATTTACTGCAGACTAGAGATTAAACAAGCAATCAGTGTTTAAATTTAACACATGAATTAGCGGTCAGTGCACCGTGCATGCTTGGTTAACAGCGTTTCACACTATAGACGAACCCTGGGTGACCCATTCAAAATCCTTAATGAGTCAGCAGCGGGGTCACGATCCACCAAACAATGGTTGGACTGATGTCTTTATATTCTTGTCTAGTTCTTGAGTTTCAATCGCTGCTTTGTCTTTGTCACAGTGGTAAAAATGTGACATTTAATGCCTCCAGTTTTCCTGCAGCCTCTGAGAACAGAAAGCATCTCTGTTGAGACTTCATGTAGTTAAGATGTCTGGAGACTGTCTTCTTCTGAGAAACGCCCCCAAACATTGTTTGTTCCAGCATCATTATGACCTATATTTAGGTTTCTAGTGGCACACATCCAGATGTTGGGTCTGGGAACTCCCCATTGGCTGGGCTCAATCCGAGGGGCGGGATCAACGGTTGTCTTTCAAATTCCCCCTGCACGCAATATGACAGCGCTCCAACCAACCAGAGCAGCGTTGCTCTGGTTGGTTGGAGCGCTGTCATATTGCGTGCCAGGACATTTGGCGCTCTTATACTTCCTCACCTTACTTCCTATCCTAGAAATCTAGACACACCCTAGCAGCAGCAAATGTAATTTGCAGCCAGGGTCGTCTAGCAACTCTCTGTTGGCTTGCGAGCGGGAAAAACCAAACTCTAGTCAGGCCAATCACATCGTGTATAGAGTCGGTGGGCGGGGCTTATGGC
>NC_050186.1:9768401-9803401 GCF_008315115.2 Sander lucioperca
CTGGTTACTGGTTGCACGGCGTTCCTCGTTCGACTGGTCATGACTGGTTTTCAAGATGGCGCCCGAATGTAAACATGAACGCTACTGTCTTTATAATCCATCTTTTTAATAAACTGTCTGTACACTTACAAAGTTCTCAATGCTTCGATGTTCATGTAGGGACCCTCATTATGCTACCGTGGAAGTGTGGTGATATTTTCAGCCTTGTTAGTGGTATAAAATAACGATAGCTAGTTTCAAGCTAGAGACGCATTTGATTAGTATGAAAACATGTCCCAGAGAACGGTGGACTAGGTACACATCTGTTATTAACCCCTAGGGTCATTTTGCGCCGTAATTGTCCTTTAATGTTTCAGGATGAATCTGATCTCAACTCTCTGTCCTTCTTTTCGTTCGTCTGCAGGTTTGTCAGCGAGTGCATCAAAGTCTCCTTCACACGCCGGCGTCGGCCTGACCCGAGTAAGTTCTGCAGATTCTACACATGGTAACGCTAAGTACTATTACTTTACTGGGTTTTACTTCAGCCCGGCCTTTAGCTTCATGTCCTCTCCTCTCTCTTTAAATATCCTTTAAGAGAAGCGTTTATACGTGTATAATACTTTGCATTTGTTTGCAGATGCAGTCTGCAGAGTTCTCTACGGACGGAGATAAGGGACAGACAGGTAGGATTCCTACTGTGAAAGTTACAAAGAATACATCACAAATAATGGAAACACCGACATATTCGGCAAAGAGCTGCATTTCTGCAGATAAACCCTAAACCCTAAACTTAAACCCTTTATCCCGCCTACGTTAGTGCGTGCAGGTTTTTTAAACTCAAAAAAACCCCTAAAAACAGGCGATAGACTCATTTCAGACTGCCAGTTAAAGAGATTGCTTTTTAGTTTTTTCCCCCTGCTTCCAGTCCTTATGCACACACACAGACACACACACACACACACACACACACAGACACACACACACACAGAGACACACACACACACACACACACACACAGAGACACACACACACACACACACACACACACACACACAGACACACACACACACACACACACAGAGACACATACACACAGAGAGAGAGACACACACACAGAAACACACAGACATACACACACACAGGTTTGTTTCACTATCTTTGTGGGGACCCATCATTGACATAATGCATTCCCTAGCCCCTTACCCTAACCTTAACCATCACAACTAAATGCCTAACCTTAACCCTTACCCTCACCCTAACCATAACCTAATTCTAACTCTAATCCTAAAACCAAGTCTTAACCCTCAAACAGACCTTTAAACTTGTGGGGTCCAACATTTTGGGCCCCACAAAGCTGTGCAGACCCCACAAGTATACTGTATTCCCCGGTTTTTGGACCCCACGAATATAGTAAAACAAGCACACAGACACATACACACAGAGACACACACACACAGAAACACACAGAGACACACACACATATATATATATACACACACACACACACACACACACACACACATATATACACACACACACACACACACACACATATATACACACACACACACACACACACACACACACACACACGGATGGTAACCTAGTGATGGCGAGATGAAGCCTCATTGAAGCGGTTCATTTCTCACAACACCACCTGTTGGTCAAAGAGTGTAAAACTGTTTCAGATGATCTGTGATACACTGCATCACAGACAGTTTATGACTGGATTTTGTGCCACTAAAGACTTAGAAAAAATCAATTTATATCAATACAGTGAGTATTTTCTGGTGGTATAATTACAAAGAAACTCCCGCACACTTTCTAACTTGCAGAAAATATATAAAGTTTAATAGGCAACGCCGGTACTAGACCATCTTCAAACCATCTTTTGCCTGTATATATACGATATATATATATATCTATATATATATAGATATATATATATATCTATATATATATGCTGTATATTTTCTGCAAGTTAAACAGTGTGCAGGAGTTTTTTTGCAACTTTTGACCTGTTTGTCCCACTCCGACGCACCTGTCTCACGTTGTAGATGTGCCGAGTATTTTTCTGTACTGGGTAAAATATAATCAACATAATGTGTATAATAGAAAAGAGATTTCCTTGAGAGGAACGCGGCGATCAAACGTGTGTAAATCAATCCTTTTGGTCATAGTAATGTAACAGCAGGAGTGGCGATATTAGTATTGTAAAACTGTAAAGTGTGGGTGGTTTAACTGGGCAGAGAGCGGTGAATGTGCTCCTATAGATCATGCAAACATCTCAACCAGTCAGGTGGTACGGACGGGCAGCCAGGCTTCAGATCTCATCAGTGACGTCATCTGTCTAAAACAATACAAGCCTCGAGACGCACTTCACTCAGGCCCGTAGCCAGCCCATTCTTTTTAAAAAGTGGATCCTTTTGAAGTTTTTCCCTCATTTTGTATTTAATTATGAGGTTCAAATACGTCTTTTTGGTGACTTTTTATGCATTAATGTATTACTGGATTAGCTTGTCTGCTGGTCTCTCAACCAGCACCAAAAATATTTACTATAATGTTGTCAAATTACTCACCAAGATCATATACCACCTTTTATATCCTCACGCACGCATGCGCGCACACACACACACACACACACACACACACACACACACACACACACACACACACACACACACACAGACACACACACACACAGACACAGGGGATGATTCTCAGGCAAGTTCTGCGGTTAGGAGGAGCCACTTTTTCTGGGATTTTTTAGCAGATTTATGGACAAATATTCCCCTTATGGAAATGGTTAATGACATCCTGAGTGAAGAATCACCTCACACCTCCATTACATGGCGTTATAAGTAGTTCTTATTTAATTTAAGACATTTTGTGACACTTCAATCACATTTTGGAAGCACGAAACCCCTTCTGATAGGACTTTCAATCTGCTGCTCTCATCTCACTCTCTGATCTTTCTGTCATCGTGTCTCTGCAGCTGCTGAGGTAAGCATGACGTCCCCTCAGACTGTGTCTGTGTGTGTGTGTGTGTGTGTGTGTGTGTGTGTGTGTGTGTGTGTGTGTGTGTGTGTGTGTGTGTGTGTGTGGCACGTGCATGACACCTGCCGTCTTACCAAACAGCTGCAAGTCTGCTCTAACTTGCCTGCACTCAGCTTCAGTTTCTGCACAACTGTAATCGTCTGAACAAACTGTGTGTGTGTGTGTGTGCGTGCGTGCGTGCGTGTGTGTGTGTGTGTGTGCGTGCGTGCGTGCGTGCGTGCGTGCGTGCCACAGCTGCATCTTTACCCCATCACCACGCACCGATTTCTAACACTGCTTTCTTCGGCTCTGCATCACTGTGACGGTGTTTGTGTCTAACAGATTGTCCAGGACTATCTTTCATATGTGTGTGTGTGTGTGTGTGTGTGTGTGTGTGTGTGTGTGTGCGTGCAGGACGGAGAAGCTCGGAGGGAGAGGATGGACAGAGGAAACTCTCTGCCAAGTATCCTGGAGCAGAAGGTGAGCTAAGCCCTGAATCATAACCTATGTTTTTTTTTACCTGCAATCATAAAGCATCTCTCATTTTAAAACACATTCAAAAGTAAATTCTGTTGTGCACGGTCCTTGATTTTTAAAGACCTGAGCCCTATTCACACGGCCGCCAGGTGATATAACGGTTCCTGATGTTTGTCTGTTTTTCTGTCTCCAGATCTATCCGTATGAAGCGCTGCTTGTGACCCACAGAGGGCGCTGTAAGCTGCCGCCCGGCGTCGACCGCACCCGGCTAGAGGTTTGATCAGTCTGCATGTTTCGCCCTGCATCAACAATGACTCATGCATCAATAATCCCTCCGCGGCTGGCTTTATCAGAGCAGAAAACAAGTCATAACTGCCCAAAACTCTCGTCTGTGTCTCTACGTTCAGGGCGAGGAGTCAAATGATTTTAAGAACTTGTGAAAGTACTTCTATCTGTGCTGAGTAACCGAGTACATCTACTTATCTACTGTTGTCCTCAGGTCAAATTTTACCCATTTTTTAAAAAAGTTTCCATTTCAGAAATTTGGGTTTCTTTCAACCAACTTGTCAAAAAAAAATAACGTGGATGGTTCCGTACGACGCTCTTCACAAGTAAATTAAAAGATCAGTTCAATACTTTCATTGAATTTGGGTGTTTTATTTAATTGTATAGCATTTGAAAAAAATAAAATGACAAAAGAATGTTGAAATAAAAGTGACAAAATTGTTGGGAAAAAGCTTCCAAACGCGAGAAAAAAATATACATCATTAACCAAAAAATAAACCGCTGACAAAAATCAACAAAACCATTAAAAAAAAAACGCTGGAAAAAAATCAACAAAAAAGTCGTTGGAAAAAATCATGACTGACAGTCGTGGAGTCACAGGACAGTGTCCCAGGACAGTGTCTGACTGTCCCGGGACAGTCATGGAGTCACAGGACAGTGTACAGGACAGTGTCTGACTGTCCCGGGACAGTCATGGAGTCACAGGACAGTGTACAGGACAGTGTCTGACTGTCCTGGGACTCCATGACTGTCCCGGGACATTCATGGAGTCACAGGACAGTGTCTGACTGTCCTGGGACTCCATGACTGTCCCGGGACAGTCATGGAGTCCCAGGACAGTGTCCCAGGACAGTGTCTGACTGTCCTGGGATACTCCTCAGGACACTGCCACTGCTGCTGTGATCTTAACTATTAGTCAAAATAATTCATTATTTCTGCTTGTTTTTTAACTAAAAAAATTAGACATAATGTCATAAATTAGGTTTATTGATCATGAATAAAGAAAGGGTTTAAAAAACTGACAAAACATTTTTTTTTTTTTTTTTTTTAAAAAAGGTCAAAAGTATTGAAAAAGGAGGATAACGCCAAAAAAAGTTCATTTTCAATTTTGACCCGAAGACAACACAAGGATTCAAATCAAAATATAATCAGCTAATAAATGATGATGTATTATTATAGATTCAACGTTTACTTTTGTACTTTCAGTGAAGTAAAAGCTTCAATGCAGAACGTTTACTTGTGTGTAGAAAGAAATGCATGAAAGTCATGCTTCAGCCAGTGCACATACCTCTGTTTAGTTCTGGTGAAGTCCACACAGATCTATGTTGCTACATAGTCATATTATATATATATATATATATACTATGGACATAACCACGGCAATTCGTGACCATCGTTTTTTGGTAGAAAAAATACGTTTTGGAATATTGGATTGTATGAGTTCGACAATCGAAAACACCAGAACTAAACTCACACATACAAATATAAGAAGGATAAAAAGATATAAACAATATAAGTATAAACATATACACAAATTATGTATTAATAACGATAAAATTAAATTAAATGAATAGTAAAATAAGTTAAACAGTAGTAAAAAGGAACGCTACAGCAGAATAGTAGCTACTGCAGTCAGATTCACTGTGTTCACTCGGAAGGAATCACTGCACACGGGTAGGCAATTCTAATGACATTTTGGATTTTTTTGTCAATTTTTTGGGGGGATTTTTCCAGGTTTTTTGTCACTATTTCCGACATTTTTGTCATTTCTTTCAGCGATTTTTTTGGGATGTTTTTGTCGATTTCTTTCCAGGTTTTTTTTGTCACTATTTCCAACGTTTTTGTCAATTTTTTCCCAGCGATTTTTTTCTCGCATTTTTGAAGCTTTTTCCAACAATTTTGTCACAACATGCTTTTTTGGGGGATTTTTTCAGGTTTTTTGTCACTATTTCCGACATTTTTGTCTACTTTTTTCCAGCAATTTGTTTTGGATGTTTTTGTTGATTTCTTTTTCCAACAATTTTGTCACTTTTTTATCAACATTCTTTTGTCATTTTCTTATTTTCAAATGCTATAAATTAAATAAAACACCCAAATTCAATTAAAGTATTGAACTGATCATTTATTTTACCTGTGAAGAGTAACGGTTGTATGGAACCATCCACGTTAGTTTCTTTGAGAGAGATGCACTGGGTTACTCAGCGGAGATAGAAGTACTTTCACAAGTTCTTAGGAATCACTTCACATGGGTAGGCACTTGTAATGACATCTCAAACATGTTAAGAGGCTAAAAGCACGTATAAAACCTGCCCCCTTTCAGCCGCCTGGCTGCTAACACTAGCAGGAGGATAACTTGGTGTAGGCAACACCGATTATTTTTGTTTTCCTTGCTACTGACAGCACTCCGTGACCACAAACAACAGATCTACGTGTTGAAATCTACCGGAATTCTCCTTTAAGTTGGTTTAATTTTTCAAAAGGAATCTAGTTGTAGTCTTGCAATGTGTGACCCTGTAAGATGCCCAGTCTTTCCATATTATGACGGTCTTTCACGTTAGATGGGAGATGATTGTCTTTAGATGTGAGATGGTGTCAGACTATAGTCTGTTCAAAGTCGTTACTCGATCTTTTTGTTTTTTGTGGCAGCAATGTGCTTCCATACCTTCTGTTATGCTTTCTAAATGGTTCTTTATCTTCTCCTCTCAGAGGCATCTGTCCACGGAGCAGTTTGAGCAGATCTTCGGGATGCCGATCGGCGAGTTCGACCGCCTCTCTCTGTGGAGACGAAATGAACTCAAGAAGAAAGCCTCGCTCTTCTAACAGGAAGTGACCTCACTGCCCCCGCAGATAACTTTTGATGAACCGCCTGCTTTTTGGGAAAAGGAAGGAAATAAAAACATCAAATGTGAAAAACCCACAAAACATGTCCACCATCTAACTAACCAGTCACGTAGCTGGACCGACCCTTTACTAACGGATGCACTAACACTCAGACATGTTACCTGTGCTGCACTTATAACCCGCGCCGCTCGCACATCACAATAGATAGGTGTCCACTCGTCATTATCATCATCACAGTTTGTTTCTCTCTGAGCTCCAGAGGTCTGCGGCAGGATGTCAGACGTTAGCACGTTAGCCAAACATACAAATAACACGCCCACTTTTAAGGACATTTCACGCATCACGTTGAAGCATTTTAAGCTTTTCCTGTGTCATTTAAAGCCTCGTTCTCATCCCCAACTCGTCTGTTTGAAAAAACAAAGTCAAGGTTGTGAAGTCAAACTAAACTATTTGGGTAAAGGAACACGCCGACTTATTGTGACTTTGTCTTATTCACCGTATCCCCCAGAGTTAGATAAGTCCATACATACCCTTCTCATCTCCGTGTGTGTCCTAACTCTGTCTGACGCCCCCACCCCTAGCCTAGCTTTGCACAGATCCTGGAGGTAACTGGCTCCATCTAGCCTAGCTTAGCACAGATCCTGGAGGTAACTGGCTCCATCTAGCCTAGCTTAGCACAGATCCTGGAGGTAACTGGCTCCATCTAGCCTAGCTTAGCACAGATCCTGGAGGTAACTGGCTCCATCTAGCCTAGCTTAGCACAGATCCTGGAGGTAACCGGCTCCATCTAGCCTAGCTTAGCACAGATCCTGGAGGTAACCGGCTCCATCTAGCCTAGCTTAGCACAGATCCTGGAGGTAACTGGCTCCATCTAGCCTACTGCTCCCAATAAGTGACAAAATAACGCCAACATTTTCCAATTTACATGTTGTGATTTGTATAGTCACAGCGTGTACTAATAATAAGGTCACATAACACACAGCCATCTTCTAACTGTATACAGACTGGGAACTATATTCTCAGAAGGTGAAGCACTGCTACTCTCTGCTCCTCACCATGGGGCTTCTCAGGTGCTGCGAGGAAATCACTCCGCCCAAAAATACCACGTGAAAAACACAAAATACCATTTTGCTTTCAATAGCTGTCAAACTCTTTCGGTGTCATGAACTCTGGGTCACTTTTTTAAACCACGGAGGATCGCTGTGGTAACCGCCGGGATGCAGGGATACCATACGACTACTGACCAATCAGATTACTGCAAAAAAAAATCTTGCAAAGAATCATTCCTACAGGATCCTGACAGGGACAAAAGTCACAAGTTTATTTATAATAAAGTGACATTTTTTAATATTTCAGAACAATGACTGCCATGAGAAGACGGAGTACGTCTTAAGACTAAAAGAATGTGATTATAGGATGTTCAATCTGCTTTTTTTATAGAGACACTGGCTCTTTTTTCCACGTGCTCTACACTGACCACCTTTAACTGATGGTAACTCACATTAAAGGGGCGCTATGCAGTTTTGGCCATTTCTTCGCTGTTTTCTGACTTTTTGCTGGCAGGTTTCTCTATAGAGCTCCCCCTACAGCTTCAGAATAGATATTTGGCAACACCGTCGTAAAAACTCGTTGGCGACTCTCTCCCGCCTCCTATCTTCTCCCTCTGGTCATTCGCATTTGTTTTCATAGTAGCCGGCGAACGCACGGAGCCATGTCCACTGAGAACGCACAGAGCCATGTCCACTGAGAACGCACAGAGCCATATCCACTGAGGTAGACTAGCTGTCCACTGAGGTAGACAGCTAGCTAGCTAGCTAGTAAGCCCGTGACAGACAGCGATCATAATAAAAACCTTTACAGACAATAGCAAACATTGTGAGGTCACAATAACAACAAATACAAAGCAATAAACTGAGTTTATCCCAAAGATACTTACAAGTGCAACAGCAAGAAGGCCAAGTCAGCATCGGATTTGCAGGCTTCTGTTTGTCTCAGTTCTCGCCATTCTGAAAACGCAGGTCTGATGTTTACTCGTGTCTGACTCCTCTCTCGGTCAGTCTGCCGTTTCCTCTTCCTCTGTTCCTCCGACAATGCTTTCCTAGCTTTCTGCTTCTTTTTTGCTGGCTCAGCCATGACGATAGTGTGAAAAACTCCATCGCTACCTTGTTCTTATAGCTAGCCGGTTCCTGTATGTGTGCAGTGCCAAGAAGCTATTCATTACATGTGGCGAGACCTGATATCACGCCATACTTCCTGATACTGAGGCCGCCGGCTCGCAGGCCCAAAGTTTGCAAGGGTGGTTTTTCGGCTCACAGGCGCTAGGGGGGAGCGAGACGACCACCATTCAACCCGCACAAAAGTCATATAACCATTCCAATGACTCCGAAGTTGTTCAGTTAAGGTAAATTAAGCTAAAATAAACTGTATAGTTCCCCTTTAAAATGCAGACTCAAGACTGTTAAAACATTAGAATATTATATCCAAAGTCCAAAAAAACCCACTTCTAACATTCACTAATTAAAGCTGTGGTAGGCAGTACAAAAATTACAAAAAAAGTGGATATTTATTGCAGATATCTGTACTTTTTAACTACAAACATAACTACAACATTTGTTACGCTTTGGCTACATTAAATGCGTAACGTATGCGGAGCGTTAGCGGAGCAAATATGTGCCGCTGAATGTATCTTTTAACCCTCTCCATCTGCAGCGCCATGCGGCGTAGGATTGTGGGAGTCACAGGCGAGATGGAGAGCTTTTTGATTTGGGATTGTTGTTGTTTCTTCAGTTTTTGGAGCCGGCACAGAGCTTTGAAAACATCAATCTACTGTCACAGAGCTGTGAAAACATCAATCTACTGTCAGCTGTTATCAGAGGACACAGGGGAGGGAAACAAGAAATAAAAACAGAAACTCTCAAAATGAAACTGCCAACACGCTCACTGACAGTCATGTAGTCCTTTCCTGTATATCGGTAGTTTAATTTAAGAGATATATAGACACGTTATGATCCATTTCTGTGTAAGAGGGCCGCACACACCTCGCGTAAAACATAAAAATAGAAGACTGTCCTGTTTTTAAGGCTTGTAGAGCAGATCTTGGCAGTGCTCAGCACCACTACGTTGCTCTCTGTCCGGCGTTGCCAGTTTCATCCGCATATGTTACGCTGGGTTTCCACAGGCAGTTGAAATAACGGCAGAGCGGCGCGATTCAATTCATTCCCTGTGACAAAGTGCCCGGATGTTCACCGCTCTGACTTTGGGAGAGCGGTAGCCAATGAGAGGGCAGACTCGCTTACGTTCCTCCGATATATTCTCCCTTGTATACACAAGTCCGGGGCGTCGGACTAGGGGAAAAAGGGGTCTGAGTACCCAGGGCCCTGATGTGAGGAGGGCCCAAAAAGATGCTAGAATGAATAGCTGTGGATGCAGGGAGGGGCCCATAGAAAATGTCTTTCTACAGGGCCCAGAATCTTGTGCTACGCCCCTGTATACACACATGCTATAAGTGTAAACTAAAAGATGGTGATTTCACTATAGCTGCCTTTAGGATACGTCTTTGTATGTAGCCGGTCTGTTACTAGTCAAAAAGTTAAAACAGCTTGCCATCGGATGGCTGCCGATCCCAGTTTCAACTCTTTTTTTTTCACGGAGCTAAAAATACCTAAATTTGCATTTCAGTTATGTTCATTTCATCTCCTATCATACACATCCTTCCCTCCGTGTTTTTTGGGATGTTTAAAACCAGATTCATGATTTGATTCACGGTTAACAGACCGTCCTGCTTCAGTCCTCTGACCAGTTTCTGCTTTGAACTTGAATCTTAATAACGTCACGTATTCAACATGTAACAGGATGTAATATCTATTTATTACGTGGAGCTTTTTCATTCATTTCAAGGTTGTAATTTTTACTGTGAACTGTTTTTACTTTGGACATATTTCTGCTGTACAGATGTTTTTTTTAAAGACTTTATTCCTCGCTGAACTCGTCCGCAACTACATAACTTCATTGTAAATGAGCAGTTCGTACTAATCAACATAGTAGAGTCTATACTGGATAGAAAGCGTCTCTCTGGCGCCGTCTACAAGCTCCGTTTGTCTGTTCTTCACCCTTTTCATCTGGAAACATCTCCACTCCATCCGGTCCTCAATGTCTCTGTTGTACGATGTAAAAGAGTGAAATAAATGGGAGAAAAACAGACGCTGTTCTGATGTCGTGTGTCTCTAGAACCCATCACACCCTGCTGAACAGGTTTAAAGTTTCAGTTCACTTGGTTTTCACACACACACACACACACACACATATATATATACCAAGCAATCACACACACACACACACACACACACACACATACCAAGCAATCGGACACACACACATACCTCCACACAGGTGCAGGCGCGCGCACGCGCACACACACACACACACACACATATATATACCAAGCAATCACACACACACACACACACACACACATACCAAGCAATCACACACACACACACACACATACCAAGCAATCACACACACACACCAAGCAATCACACACACACACACACACACACACACACACCAAGCAATCAGACACACACACACACACACCAAGCAATCACACACACACACATACCAAGCAATCACACACACACACACACACACACACACATACCAAGCAATCACACACACACACACACACACACACCAAGCAATCAGACACACACACACACACACACATACCAAGCAATCACACACACACACACACACAACCCAAGCAATCTCTCACACACACACACACACACACAACCCAAGCAATCTCTCTCACACACACACACACACTCACAACCCAAGCAATCTCTCACACACACACACACACACACCAAGCAATCAGACACACACACACACACACACAGGGAAACACACACACACACACACACACACACACACACACACACACACACACACACACATATATATACCAAGCAATCACTCAGAAACACACACACACACACTACATCATCAGTTTCTATAATCTAATGTGAAACAAGAAGCTATATTAGTTTCGTGACAAAAAACGTCTTCAAAAAACTTTATTATTCAAGTACAGATACATAAACACATTGAAAACATTAAATGCATACATACATACACGAAAAAGGGGCGCATGAAATTTACATTAAAAGGTTGTAAGGCATTGTAAGTGTTCAGAGTCCCGATGGCTTTCTTATTTGTCAGTCCTTTTAAAGTTTAAAGTTTTTAAATTAGTGAATATTCGGTTTTCTTTCAGATCATTTACATTTATGGATTTAAAAATTTCCAAATAAAATTAAAAGATTCAAAATGAAAACATGGCATTTATCCAAATAATTTCCTTCATAGTAAAAATTGCTACCAGGCTGTCTTGGTCCGTTCGAGCATATGGGGAGTGACATAAGCAAAGAAAAATGATGTCAAGCCCCGCCTTCCCGCAGGCTGCAGCGAGATGCACTTGCAATGCGTTGTCCATTAATACCATAGACTGTATATAAGAATGGACCAACAGATCCCGTGTCTCTGGACGGAGACCAGTGAAGGATATTAGAAGTCTCTTTCCCGGTGATGGCTGAGCGTTACTGAGCAGCCTCCAACTGAGCTTGAAGACGTAGATGTGACGTGAGCAACCTGTCTGAAAGTTGGAAGTCTTCTGGTAGCTGTGCCAAGAGAAATCTCAATCATTCCCAATCTAGCAGAGACGGAGAGCGTAGGTATATGTAAGGAGATAACATAGACACAGGCTAATTACTGATCACTAAAATGATAGTTAACATTAGTAATTAAACTTAAACAGCTAATGGAAGTCCAAACTGCCTGAGAGCTTCTCCTGTACTATACGGTAATTCCTCTACTATGCGACAGTAAGTCGCGTGGTCATGACACAATCGTTAGCCTATTTTTATAAAAACGTCTGCTACGGAGCCATAACGTGAGCTACAAGGTAATGGAGTCTTTTATACATTGTCGTGTTTCTTTAGAAATAAACAACGGACAAATAGAACTTTAAACTCTTCAGATGTAAAGTTATTCTCTGTCAAAGTGACGTCAAAATGAATGGAAGTCAATGGGATGCTAACGGGAGGTGAGTGCTGTAGAGGCTGGCTAACCACCTTGATTAATAAACACCCAGATGAGCAGATAAGTGTCAAAAACGCAGAAAGAAAGTGAAAGAGGCGTCAACAAAAGCGTCAAAAAAGCAACCAGGACTTGTACCTGTAAAGGAGTATTTTTAGACTGTGGTATCTCCACTTAGATGTTGCATTACTCGTGTTTTCCCAGATTCAATTCAATTATATTAAGAGTTATCTCAAGACACTTTACAGATAGAGTAGGTCTAGACCACACTCTATAGTTTACAAAGATAATAACAATTCCAGTAATTCCCCAAAGAGCAAGCATTTAGTGCGACAGTGGCGAGAAAAAACTCCCTTTTAGGGAGAAACCTGGGCCAGACCCAGGCTCTTGGTAGGCGGTGTCTGACGGTGCCGGTTGGGGGTGTGATGAACAGTGACAATAATAGTCACAAAGATAATGGAACAGTGACTAGAAATAGTAGTCGTAGTAGTTCATGTCATAGCAGGGCACTGCAGGGCACAGCAGGGTGTAGCGTGGCACAGCAGAGAATAGCTGGGTGAGACTCTGGGGAATAAGCTCCCCAGAGCTAGGTTAGTGACAGGGTTCAAAATTAACTTTTTCGTCCACCAACCAAATGGCTAGTGAATGTTCAAATTTAACCAGCCACTCAAAGGATTACCATTGGTTTTTGGCTGGTGAGTGTAGCAAATCTACCAGCCAATTGTATATTTTACCAGCATTTGGCTGGTAGATGGTGCTAATTTTGAACCCTGGTTAGTGATATTGCAGATACTACAGGAACTAGAGGTGTGACTCTTCACTGATCTCCCGATTCGATTACGATTATTATGTCTTGGATTCAATATCTCGATGCATCACGATGCGTCGAATACATTTTTCTATTAAAGCAATATAGGACAAGAAAGGGGAGAGAGGGGGAATGGCATGCAGCAAAGGGCCGCAGGTCGGAGTCTATCCCGGGTCCACTGCGTCGAGGAGTAAATCTCCACACATGGGCGCCCGCTCCACCAACTGAGCTATCCGGGCGCCCAAGGATATTTAATTCATAGCTTTTCAAGCTTCAAAAACTAAACATTCTGCAGGGCTGTAATACTAAATAAATTGGATGCATAAAACTACAGCACTGAGCACACGGCACTTCCTGAATGTACAAAACATCCCAGAATATGTAAACAGAAATAATCGATTATGTCCCGGCCGATTATCGATGCAGCATCGTCCACGATTCTCGATGCATCCATTACTTGATTAATTTCCACACCTCTAACAGAAACCCAGCCAGAAACTTTGAAGGAAAGGGTCGAAAAAAGCTCCAACATTGTCTAAAAACACCACACACACACTCTCTCACACACACACACACACACACACACACACACAGACTCTCACTCACACTCTCTCACTCACTCTCATTCACACACTCACACACACACACAGACTCACTCACACACTCTCTCACTCATACACACTCTCTCTCACTCACACACACACACAGACTCTCACACACACACACACACTCTCATTCACACACTCACACACACACACACACACACACACACACACACACACACACACACACACACACACACAGACTCTCTCTCACACACACACACACACACACACCTCGGAGCTGTAGTGGTTGTTTCACACGTCTTTGTCGTGACAGATTGTGGAGCGCTCGTGTCCAAATCATGTCGTGTCCAAACCCCCCCCCTCCATCTTCATTAACCCTTCCTCCATCTCGCTGGGCTGCAGGTAATCATGTGTTGCTAGGGAACATACGGGCCCACACATGAACGCCTCGCACACAAAGCAACACCTCCCACGCCGCGCTGTGATTGGCAGCCGCACGGTGAAGGAGACGTGGAGTCCTTGAGAGCCACACACACACACACACAAAGACACACACAGGGAAACACACACACAAACACAGAGAAACACACACCCACCCCCCCACACACACAAATACACACACACACACACAGGGAAACACAGAGAAACACACGTCTCCACACACACACACACACACACACAAATGCACACGGACACGCTGGTACTTTTCTGTTTTTTTATTTGAATGGAGTGAAACATCTAGAGAAATGAGAGGCCTCGCACATCGACAGAAAACTTCTCTCTTTGTTTAAATGTAGCTGTAAAGAAAGAAAAGAAATCTGGATTTCATCTTTTTAAACGGTTTCTGTACATTCTGTGAGATATGTTCTGAGAGCTGAACAGAAGTCAGAAAGGAGGCCTCGCTCCAAACATACGCCCACCTGCCCACCCGCCCGCAAACAGAAAGAAAACAAACATGAAATCAAACGCACCCAGGTCCCAAAGTTCCCTTCTCTCCTGCTTCTCTTTGTAGATTTATAAACAGACATTTAGGCAAATGTGGGTCTTTGTTTTCGGGAGATCTTGTCCGTCTTCTCGATCAGTAACGTGATTCTTATTAATATTTGAAAAAAAATAAGTCTGATAAGTCAGAAACAGGATGCAGTTCATTCACTAATCACATGATCAAACCGTCTGCTTTGTTGTCATATTTGTTGGGCTGTTGCACGATTCTCACACACACACACACACACACACACACACACACACACACACAGACTCTCTCACACACACACACACACACACACACACTCTCACACACACACACACACACAGACTCTCACACACAGTCTCTCACACACACACACTCTCACACACACAGTCTCTCACACACACACACACACACACACACACACACACTCACACACACTCTCACACACAGTCTCTCACACACACACACACACACACAGACTCTCTCTCTCACTCACTCACACACACACACGTTTTTCGAGGCTTTCAATGCCTTTAGTCATTTTTCTTTCAATGTTTTGGCCGTTTTTTTGTCACTTCTGTCATTTTAGTCGACATTCTTTGACTTTTTTTTAAACATTTTAATTGCAACGAGCGCTGCGTTGAACCATCCGCAGCAGAGAGAGCGTAAACTGTGACGAGTGTTTACGGGGAATCATTTTACAGTATTTTGACTTTACAGTGTCCAACGTATTTCAAGAGAAATCTCTCGCCTGCACATTTGTTTCCGACTCATCAGATTTCGTTGCAGCGACGTCTCATCGTTTTCTTTTGTTTGTGATTTTTTAGAAGTGATGAAAATATGAACTCGGGGTCCATTCACTAAACTTTCCCCGGAGCTTTTTAAACCAACGTCTTGTTAAAAGATCGGAGTTTGCTCGCAGATGCCGTACGTCTGACGGAAAAACCTGCCGAGGCCTCGAGTTCAGATTTCACCATCAAACCCAGAAACGGTGTGAGACGTCAGCTTGTTAGATGTGAAACCGTTTCTAGTTTCTTCTCTCCTCTGTGACAGGAAACCCAATATCTTTGACAAGACATTTGAAGACGTCATCTAGGACTTTTTTGGGAAACACTGATCCACATTTTCGGACATTTTAGAGACCAAACAAGTAATCCATTAAATCGAGAAAACCAGTCAACAAAGAGAATAATATCGGTAGTTGCAGCCCTACTCGAGACTCGAGTTGTAATAAAGCAGTATAACCCTTTAATCTCTCGCTCCCTCCCTCCCTCCCTCTCTGGATACTTCAGCCTAAATCTATGTGTTGTAAAAAAAACAAAAAAACATCACATTGAAAAGAGGGAACAATTAAAATATACATATATAATATAAATGTCAATACTCGCTCCAGAGAGCTCAGTCACACTATCATTGGCATAAGAAAGGATGGACTTTATGCAATCTGAAGGTCTGTGTGTGTGTGTGTGTGTGTCTGTGTGTGTGTGAGAGAGAGAGAGACTGTGTGTGTGTGTGTGTGTGTGTGTGTGTGTGTGTGTGTGTGTGAGAGAGAAAGAGAGAGAGTGTGTGTAAGTGTGAATGTCGGTGTGTGTGTGTGTGTGTGTGTGTGTGTGTGCGTGTGTGCGTATATGAACACAGCGTCACTTCCTCCCTCGCCAAAATAAAACGCTGATAGAAACAAAAACAAAAACAAAAAAGGTTGTCGCCCCGAGAGACGACAGCCTCCCGATTATACATCTAGAAAATGGATTCGACTGGGCGGTGATTGCCGGCAGCAAGTCCACGTACGGTTTGAGATTTTATCCTGTTCAGTCTTAAACTATGATATTTTAATAGATGATAAAATAAATTAAGCGTGGTGAGAGTCGCTCGGACTGAACGGCCTCTTCTCCCGGCTCTTAAAAAGGAGAGAAGAGGGGAAGGGAAGGAAGCAAGGAGAGGAGGAGGAGGAGGAAGAGAGGGAGATAAAGGGAAGGGGAAAAAAGGGATTTAGGCCTGTGCGTTGGTGCCGTTCTTGTCCGGAGGCCCGGTGCTGGCCGGCAGGTTGTTTTGGGAGGGGGGGGCCGCGGCCTCTTGCTGCTTGCTGTCGCGGCGAGGGGGCATCCTCTCGTTGATGCGATCCAGACCACGAGCCTCCTCGAAGCTCTGGATCTTGTGCTGCGGGTTGAAGCCTTGAATGGCTGCGAGGAAACAAGAAAACGTATCAGAGCAGAGCCATAACGACGTTAACGGCAACAGAAATTATTCTTATGAAATATGAAACTACTTGGTAGAAAAAGATCGTGGTTTGGGTTCAAATACGGATATTTGTAACGTAAGTTACAGTCGTGAAAAAATTAGGACACCCATGCTAAAGTTGACTAAAAAGAGGAATAAAAAAATCATCTTTTGGAAATTGATCTTAATACCTTAATTAAAAAAAATGAGGAAAAATCCAACCTTTAAGGACACCAATTTTCTTGGTGAATGAATAATGTATCGTAAATAAATAAATGTTCTTCCTTAAAATACAGGGAGCATAAGTCACTACACCCCTGTGTTAAATTCCCATAGAGGCAGGCAGACTTATTTTGAAAGGCCAGTTATTTCATGGATCCAGGATACTATGCATCCTGATAAAGTTCCCTTGGCCCCCACATCATCACATACCCTTCACCATACCCCACATCATCACATACCCTTCACCATACCCCCACATCATCACATACCCTTCACTATACCCCCACATCATCACATACCCTTCACCATACCCCCACATCATCACATACCCTTCACCATACCCCCACATCATCACATACCCTTCACCATACCCCACATCATCACATACCCTTCACTATACCCCCACATCATCACATACCCTTCACTATACCCCCACATCATCACATACCCTTCACCATACCCCCACATCATCACATACCCTTCACCATACCCCCACATCATCACATACCCTTCACCATACCCCCACATCATCACATACCCTTCACTATACCCCCACATCATCACATACCCTTCACCATACCCCCACATCATCACATACCCTTCACCATACCCCCACATCATCACATACCCTTCACCATACCCCCACATCATCACATACCCTTCACCATACCCCCACATCATCAAAGACCCTTCACTATACCCCCACATCATCACATACCCTTCACCATACCCCACATCATCACATACCCTTCACCATACCCCCACATCATCACATACCCTTCACCATACCCCACATCATCACATACCCTTCACCATACCCCACATCATCACATACCCTTCACCATACCTAGAGATTGGCATGGGGTACTTTCCATAAAATCATCTCTCAATGCAAATTAGGCTAACTGAAATAAAACCATGCCAGTCTCTAGGTATGGTGAAGGGTATGTGATGATGTGGGGGTATGGTGAAGGGTATGTGATGATGTGGGGGTATGGTGAAGGGTATGTGATGATGTGGGGGTATGGTGAAGGGTATGTGATGATGTGGGGGGTATGGTGAAGGGTATGTGATGATGTGGGGGTATGGTGAAGGGTATGTGATGATGTGGGGGTATGGTGAAGGGTATGTGATGATGTGGGGTATGGTGAAGGGTATGTGATGATGTGGGGTATGGTGAAGGGTATGTGATGATGTGGGGGTATGGTGAAGGGTATGTGATGATGTGGGGTATGGTGAAGGGTATGTGATGATGTGGGGGTATGGTGAAGGGTATGTGATGATGTGGGGGTATGGTGAAGGGTATGTGATGATGTGGGGGTATGGTGAAGGGTATGTGATGATGTGGGGTATGGTGAAGGGTATGTGATGATGTGGGGGTATGGTGAAGGGTATGTGATGATGTGGGGTATGGTGAAGGGTATGTGATGATGTGGGGGCCAAGGGAACTTTATCAGGATGCATAGTATCCTGGATCCATGAAATAACTGGCCTTTCAAAATAAAAATCTGCCTTCCTCTATGGGAATTTAACATAGGGGTATGTATAATTATGGCCCCTGTATTTTAAGGAAGAACATTTATTTATTTACGATACATTATTAATTCACAAAGAAAATTGGTGTCCTTAAAGGTTGGATTTTTCCTCATTTTTTTAATTAAGGTATTAAGATCAATTTCCAAAAGATGATTTTTTTATTCCTCCTTTTAGTCAACTTTAGCATGGGTGTCCTAATTTGTTAACATGACTATAAGTTACGTACATAAACATAACCGTTCAGGGTTCATACGCATTTTAACCAATACTTTTCCATGACTTTTTGGCAAATTTCCATGACTATGTATTCCTGAAAATGTCAGTCGACATTATACAATAAGAATAGAAATCTGTGTTAAAGTTTCCCCTCAGAGGTTTAACGATAAAATGAATGATAATGTATGTGGTTGATAGTTAGGATGACGTGAAATACATTTATTAATCACATATTATTATGCTGTGTTAAAAACAAAAATTCCATAACTTTTCCAAAACTTTCTGGGTCTTTTTATGTTTCCAAAATCTTTCCAGGCCTGGAATTTGCATTTTTTAAATTCCATAACTTTTACAGGTTTTTTCAAAACGTATGAAGCCTGGAAACTATTCTTATGAAACTACTTGGTTATGTTTAGAAAAAGATTGTGGTTTTCGGTTCAAATACGGACATTTGTAACGTAAGTTATTAGAATTGTATTTGCGATACGTCAAAAACAAACATAATCCGGGACGAAATACATTTCCCTCCTTCCATTTTTTTGCTCCTGTACAATGTCAGATTGCGCTGCACATTCAGTTATTAGAATAGAATAAACTTGAATGTCCACCCAATAAAACACGGAAGTACATGAAGTATATAGAGAATACTGGGATCACTGGTTGGACCAGCAGAGAAAACTTACTTCCAAACAGGACGAGGAAAGCATGAAGACAAAGAAACAGACTCTCATTAAAAGGGTTATTGTTATTATTCTTGTGGAACTGAATTTGAATACAACAAAAACAAAGTGACGCTCGCTCAGCAGCAGATCTTTACTCCGTGCTGTGATGTAAATAATGTCTGACAGCAAGGTGAAGAACATGGGGAAAATCGACAACAAAAACGTGTTGAAAATTGACAAAAACATAATTTAAAAAAAATGGAAAAAAGTGACAAAATTTGGAATAATAAACAAACACATTTTTAAAAAGTGACAAATTGAAAAAAAAATGACAAAAACATTGGAAGAAAGTGACAAAATTTGGAATAATAGACAAAACAAATTGAAAAAAAAAGTGACAACAAATTGAAAAATATTTACAAAAAATGGGGAAAAAGTCACACAAAAAAATTGAAAAAAGTGGCAAAATATTGTAAACAATTTACAAAAACATGGGGGAAAAAGTGCCCAAATTTTTTTGAAAAAAAGTGTCAATTCTTTTTTGAAAAAAGTGACAAAACAAATTGAAAAAAGTGACGAAAAGAAATTGGGGAAAAAAGTGACAAAAATTCTTTTGAAAAAAGTGACAAAAAAAATTGGAAAAAAATCAACAAAAACAATTGGGAAAAAAGTGAGAAAATTTTTTTAAAAAAGTGAGAAAAAAAATTGGGGAAAAAGTGACCAAAATTCTTTTGAAAAAAGTGACAAAAATGGGGAAAAAAAATCAACAAAAACGTAGAGAATAGTGTAGAAAAAGAACAACAAAATGTTGAAATTTCGACCCAGAAAAACACAAAGGAAACGTCAGTTCCAACACCAGTTTATCTTAAATATAAAAGAGATTCTCAGAGAACTTCTGCTGTGAGAAGTAACTCCTCAAAAACGACAAAGTTGTCAACCCTTCCTAAGGGCGCGCTTGCCTTCTGTAGTTTAATAGCTTCTGTCTTTTTTGGTTTGCTTGTTTTTCTCTAGGGCTGGGTATCGTTCTTAAATGTTCAATACCGATATCGTGACTTCGATAACGGTTCATAAACGATATTTTTTCGATGCTAATTTAATAAAACAAAGAAATGACAACATTACGGAGAGACACAGCGTAGTTATTCCCGCGTGTCTCTACTACGTGTAACGTTAGACAGCCAATCACAGACATTATTAGATCTTGGTAGAAGCATGCTGCGTGCTGATTGGCTCACTGCCGCTGATAGATTTACTCCTGTAGGTGTTGAACTCTTGTATTGAATGACGAGGCATTTTTCGATACTTTAGAGGCAATTCCGTCGGTGTCTAAAAAGTATTGAATTCGGTTCCCAGCCCTATTTTTCTCTCCCATTTCTTTTAATTAATTCTTTCTGCTCCTGAGTGTGTGTGTCTGTCTGTGTGTGTGTGTGTGTGTGTGTGTGTGTGTCTCTCTGTGTGTGTGTGTGTGTGTGTGTGTGTGTGTGTGTGTGTGTCTGTGTCTATGTGTCTGTCTGTCTGTGTGTGTGTGTATGTCTGTGTGTGTGTGTGTCTGTGTCTATGTGTCTGTGTGTGTGTGTGTCCGTGTGTCTGTGTGTGTGTGTGTGTGTGTGTGTGTGTGTGTGTGTGTGTGTGTGTGTGTCCGTGTGTGTGTCTGTGTCTATGTGTCTGTGTGTGTGTGTGTGTGTCCGTGTGTGTGTCTCTGTGTGTGTCTGTGTCTATGTGTGTGTGTGTGTGTCCGTGTCTATGTGTCTGTGTGTGTGTGTGTGTGTGTGTATGTCTGTGTGTGTGTCTGTGTGTGTGTGTGTGTGTGTGTGTGTGTGTGTGTGTGTGTGTGTGTGTGTGTGTGTGTGTGTGTGTGTGTGTGTGTGTGTGTCCGTGTGAGTGTGTGTCCGTGTGAGTGTGTGTCCGTGTGAGTGTGTGTGTGTGTGTGTGTCTGTGTGTGTGTGTGTGTGTGAGTGTGTGTCCGTGTGAGTGTGTGTCCGTGTGAGTGTGTGTGTGTGTGTGTGTGTGTGTGTGTGTGTGTGTGTGTGTGTGTGTGTGTGTGTGTGTGTGTTGTACGAATTGTTTCGGTGCATGAAATGAGTTAGTACCAAAGTCTTTAGGTTATATATGATTAAGATAGTAAAAGAAATGTCTGAAATGAAATTCTGTAATATAATAAAGTAGGAGTTTTGTCAAACACCTCAGAGAGTTAAACTGCGACAGCTTTCAGACACCAAATCAGTAACAAAAAAACTGACTTTTAAACATTTTTTTGACATCATGACAGTTAAAAACATGACAGAGAGCTGAGAGAGGAGACAGACAGACAGATAATGATGGTTGCATACCTCGTGCCTCTTCTGCCTCTACGGTGGCTGTGTAAGCGTGAGTAGCAGTGCCATGCCCAAAACCAATGGAGAGAGAGTGGGAACGTTATATATCAATGCATTCAGTCAGTCATCCGTCAGTCCTGTTAACAGTCATCATACAACCCCGCCCCTCCATCCACCGTGGGGGTCAGGGATTACACAACAGCTATATACAATCATAACAACAATAGTTTTAACAATAATAATGAGAAAAATGTTTGTTATATGGATACAATATGGGAAAGTGTTTACACCACGCTGCCCTGAATAGATAAAGTAACCACAGTGAGAGTGATGGGCGTGTTCCCACTTTGTGTGTAATCACGGCACCAAATTTGTGCAAAACGTGCGCGAATTTGGTGGTGTGACTACACAAAAGTCAACATAAAGACGCTAAGAGATGCTAATTCGCTGCGGGCGGCGCAAATGAGGCTAAGACGCAAAATATTTTCATGTTTTTCTCTGCGGTTTCGTTAAAACTTCGTACTATTGTCAGCTAATCCAGTGAAAAGACTCCGACAATGAATAGATCTAAATTACTTCTTCCTTTGTTTTGTGGACATTTGATGTGTTTGAAACTACTAAATGTGACCTGAATGATAGCCTGGCTCCGCCCTCCTACGTACTTCCGCTCAATTATCATTCTACCTGAATGATAGCCCCCATTTACTTGTAATTACTTTCAGTAATGTGTACACAGAAAGAATAGCTGATTCTGGAATTTACTTTTCCCAGCGACAAACACATAAATGCTCTTGCGGGGAATTGTTAGGTCTCTAGTACTCTATAGCCTTGACCTTCCACTTTTGGGTTGCTCCGATGCCGCCGGAAAATCTGCCAGATTTCACTCATTTAGGCCGGATATCCGTCCCCTTCCTCTGTCTCTGTGTTGGCGTTCTAACCTCTGGTGGATTTGTGAGGACTATGGTTAACTGCTCCTCAGATGTCTGCAGGGTAAATCCAGACAGCTAGCTAGACTATCTGTCCAATCTGAGTTTTCTGTTGCACGACTAAAACTACTATTGAACGTCCACATGTTCCACCAAAACAAGTTCCTTCCTGAGACTATTTAGCAGAGGCACCGTGGCTCCGTCCGGAGCTTAGCCCCGCCCAAGATGATTGTGATTGGTTTAAAGAAATGCCAATGAACCAGAGCACGTTTTCCTCCCATCCAGGAATGCTGTGTGGACTAGCCAGACCTTCCCTCACAGCGCTGTGGAGGAGGAAGGTCTGGACACGCGAGACTGTTGAATCACAAATGGAGAAATAACTGTAGCTGTCTGTGGCGCCCAGAGTACTGTAGCTCCTCGTTATTTACAGCGAGCGGACAGTAAAATAAGCGAGGGAGTTGGATTACCTCTAAGATAACTTCAGAACTTATGGGTCTGTTGTGCGTACGGAGCAGCCACAGTGTAAGCACAGCCCTGATCGAAATAGCACCAAACTCCATTCAAAAAACAAGCATTTTAAAAGCTGTTTGCTTGTCGTCTTACGAACAGACCTGATAAAGTATGAACTCTGACTTTTTTTATATATCTGCACCATGATGTTGTTATTCCAGCTTACTTTATATCCGTGTATTGTTTGTTATTAATCTGATAAACAACTAAATGTGTATTTTTAGATGTTTTTTTCCCAGCAGTATGAAAGATATGTAATGGAAGCAAAACAGCCCAACAACTCAAACTGAAAAATTAGGTTTTTGCCTGCTGTGTCTCCCCTTAAATTGTTAATTAATTAATCAGTCCTTCCAGAAAAATGTGGAGTTTTTTTTGTGATTGTTGCGGGCAAAAATCCTTGATTATGGGGCACGTTATCTTAAAAAATGTGATGGAATATTTGGGATATTTATGCAATTTTATGCGATGAAATTGCGGGAACTTGCAAAAACTGTGGTTTCATCGTGGCTTCATCGCGGGGTTTGCAGCTTTTCGATGATGTTCACGTCGCGTAATTACGTCACTTCATAACGTTCCCATGGCAACAGGGGAAAATGGCTGCTCTTGTGTGAAGTAAACACAACATTTTTCAACTTTCTGCTAAGATATGTGGGACTTTTTTGCAACGAAAATGCGGGGATTATGAAATCATGCAAGTCCCGCATATTTTGCGCGGAAATCTGCAATTTATGCGGCGAAAGTGCGGCGTATTTGAAAAAATGCGGCCCCCGCATAAATATGCAGACTTTGGCTGATCATGCGTTGAGTATATGCAATCGCATAATCACGTTTTTCTGGAGGGACTGGTTAATGATATTGATATCAGTGTAAACAGACAAACTAAACACAGATACATTTTAATTTTCATGAACTCCCACTCATGTTGCAGTTCTTTGTCTCTAAAGGGCAGCGTGGTGGAGATGTTTGAACAACGCTCCTTCAGAGGAGAGTGCCACTTGACATTTCTGTTTCCCTGTGGGTGGATGTGTGTGTGTGTGTGTGTAATGTGTGTGTGTATGTGTGTGTCTCTGAGTGTTAGTCTGTCAGTGTGAGTGCAGGCACAGAGTTAGTGTTAGCTCGACTCTCCTGTTAGTGTTTGGGTGCGATGCTCGGCTGCGTTCGTACTTACCGCTTTCCAGAGATGGCCGACCTCCGGACAAAACTCCCACGGGCAGCGTTCCTGTCGGGGTCAGCCCCTTCAGCTGTAACACACTCTCATTCTCCTCTCTGCCAACACACATTACACACGTTGTGTCAACAATTTGACATAATTAAACTGCTTCTTTTAGCTGATCATTACTCAAACCTAAAGTTACTCCATCTATCTGAAAACTAAATCAGAAAACCAGCAAAAAAAAACACAACTGAGATGCCAATCGTACCAAAAAAGGTTTGTGAAAGGAGGAAAATAAACACAACAATGTTTGTATTTTGTCTCTATATCTCTCTGTATTAAAAAATACCCAAATAATTAGTTTATTATCATAAAAGACAAAGAAAACCAGGATATAACTGAGAAGTTACCTCATTTCCTTGTCAACACAGACACGCACTTTACACATGTGTGACGTAAACTTTTGTTTTTAAACTTTTTGGTTTTAGGGGCTGTACCTGAGATCTGTCACAACTCTGTCCATGTTTAAGAGATCACAGTGAAAACATCTTTAATAGGGCAAACAGAGCCATGTATCACTTTTTATCGTCGCTGCGATATCAACTGGCTGTGAAAGGCTGCGACATCTAGTGAAAGGCTGCGACATCTAGTGAAAGGCTGCGACATCTAGTGAAAGGCTGTGACATCTAGTGAAAGGCTGCGAAACAGGAAAGGCTGTGACATCTAGTGAAAGGCTGTGACATCTAGTGAAAGGCTGCGAAACAGGAAAGGCTGCGACATCTAGTGAAAGGCTGCGACATCTAGTGAAAGGCTGTGACATCTAGTGAAAGGCTGTGACATCTAGTGAAAGGCTGCGACATCTAGTGAAAGGCTGCGACATCTAGTGAAAGGCTGCGACATCTAGTGAAAGGCTGCGACATCTAGTGAAAGGCTGTGACATCTAGTGAAAGGCTGTGACATCTAGTGAAAGGCTGTGACATCTAGTGAAAGGCTGCGACATCTAGTGAAAGGCTGCGACATCTAGTGAAAGGCTGCGACATCTAGTGAAAGGCTGCGACATCTAGTGAAAGGCTGCGACATCTAGTGAAAGGCTGCGACATCTAGTGAAAGGCTGCGACACGTTGCAAAAGACACTCAGATATGTTTTGTTAGTCGAAAGAAAATATCAGCAGAAAAATGCTGTTTTGTTATAAATAAGCTGTTAAATTTTCAGTTTTCAGTTTAGTTTATTTATGGAAGTAAGAAGTTAATTTGCCTCTAGTCTTAATGAGTTCTCTATTTACGTTGCTGTCACTTTAAGACTCTCAGCTGGTAACCGCTACGTCGTGTGAGCCGTAGTTAGGAAGGAAACGATGTTGATGTTAGGAGAGAGTTTAGCTGGCTGTCAGTGTATAGAGCAATACCGAAGACGGCACAAATGCACTTTAAAATGTAACTTTCTCTTTTTTTAGAGCTGCCTTTTATGTTCAATTCAACATTCAATTTGTTCCATAAAAGAAATTATTTCCTTTCACTAGTTTTAAACTCAACAATCAGTTTGTTGTATTTTAGCAGAATACTGAAAGCAGCAGAACTGAAAACACCTTAATATGATATTTTCCACATCGTGCAGCCCTAATGTTTAATATCTCAGGCTCATCATGACGAGATACTTAACATACAGTGTGTGTGTGTGTGTGTGTGTGTGTGTGTGTGTGTGTGTGTGTGTGGTTTGTGTCTGCGAGCTGCATGTGGGTTCTTTTCAGGTGTGTGGGTGGCTTTTTGTATTAATTATACTCCTTTTGTTACGTGTTAAGTGTTGCTGTATTCACGACGAGAATGTAAAGTACATTGAGCTTGCGTAACGTTCGAGCAGAACTGCCAGGGACAAAATGTCCTCGTCTGCTCAGAGAAAGGCACATTTACATTTCTATGCATCAACTGAAATGCAAATTTAAACTGCGGCTAATGTAGGTGGAAAGTAACTAAGTACATGTAGTGCACTAGGTACAATGTTGAGGTACTTGTACTTTACTTACTGCACCTTTGAAGAGTAAGATCCTTTTAGTTTAACATGAAACAGCCCCGAAATCTCCATCACCAAACCCACCAGACTCCATGTAAATAATCAGGACTTTTAGCGTGTATAGAGCCAGCATATTTTCACCAGACTCCATGTAAATAATCAGGACTTTTAGCGTGTATAGAGCCAGCATATCTCCACATGTAAATGGGTGAATTAAGGGTTTATTTCAACCAAACCAGAGTGGTGATTGTTGGAACAGTGGAAAGATGAACCAAGACGGCTTTTGATAGTTTTATTTAGTTTCTGTCCACTTTGAATGAAGTGTGTTTTACGATGATAAAAGTCCTGATTATTTACATGGAGTCTGGTGGAGTTTGGTGATGGTGATTTCGGGGCTGTTTCATGTTAAACTAAAAGGATCTTACTCTTTAACTAAAAGGTCTATCTCTGTAGGGATCCTTTCATAATGTTGTCAGACACTTAGAAGAATAATCTGTCTGTCAGCGGCAACAACAACTTTTAGTGGACGCTGACTGAAGGAACGTTACATTGCAGCTTGTTTCTCGCTTAATACTTGTCCAATTTCAAAGATTGTTGCTCCCATCAGTCACTAAGAGACAACTTACTCTTTAACAAAAAGGTCTGCGTTCAAGCAGCGATGGTCAACACACGGTGGAGCGTTAAATCAACAGAAAACAGGCCACTGTGACCGCAACATGACATTCACAAATAACACCTCATGGTGGAAGACAAGCTTCAGATTACGAGCCCGTTATGCTTTTCTGGGTCTTAAAATAACTTCTGAACAAGAGCATTCATCATTAAAAAAAAAGGACAAATGATTGTGACACACTTCCAGAGGATTAAAGGAGGACAGGTGTAAATCAGGAGAAAGTCATTAGCCTCGTACTGAAGTGGAGCAAAAACTGAGAGAAAGATCTGGAGAGAAACTCCACGGGATGCTCCAACACTACAGCGTTTTCTCTCAAGTAACCCTGAGGGCTCTATTTTAACCACCTGAGGTCACGGCGTGAGGCGCCTGGTGCAGGTGCGTTTAGGGCGTGTCCAAATCCACTTTTGCTAGTTTGATGGCGGGAAAAAGGGTCCGTGCGCCGGGCGCATGGTTCTAAAGGGTTGTACTTAGTGTCGTCATTAATCAGAGGGGTGTTTTGGGCGTAACATGCAATCAACCAATCAGAGATCATCTCCCATTCCCTTTAAAAGCCAGGCGTGTTTGGACCTTGGAGCATTGCTATTATGATGGAGGATTTGCACCGTAATATTTTTATTTGTAATCTTCTGCATGTGTGTGTGCTGCTGTGCGTCCCTGTGTGTGTAACAAGCATAGTGTGCACGCGCTGTGCACGAGCCTAGGAGCATTTTACTAATGCTCTAAAATAACAATGAAATGCTGCGTTATTGACTTTAGACCAGTTTTTTGATGGTCAATGGTGCCATCACTTCCCGCTGCCTCAAGATAGGAATACTCCCAGAATGCACCTGAACACACCTCCCTGTAAGACCAGCACGCCCAGAATGCACCTGAACACACCTCCCTGTAAGACCAGCACGCCCAGAATGCACCTGAACACACCTCCCTGTAAGACCAGCACGCCCAGAACGCACCTGAACACACCTCCCTGTAAGACCAGCACGCCCAGAATGCACCTGAACACACCTCCCTGTAAGACCAGCACGCCCAGAATGCACCTGAACACACCTCCCTGTAAGACCAGCACGCCCAGAATGCACCTGAAGACACCTCCCTGTAAGACCAGCACGCCCAGAATGCACCTGAACACACCTCCCTGTAAGACCAGCACGCCCAGAATGCACCTGAACACACCTCCCTGTAAGACCAGCACGCCCATGGGCCACAGATGGGTGCAGGTGCATTTGTTATTTAAACAAAGCGGGCGCTGGATGGGAAACTGACAACTGCGTCGGTCTTAAACTAGCAGAGAGACTTGGGTCGGGCTCTGCACTGCGCTGGGTGCAAGATAGGACCCTAAGTGTTTCAAAGAAGATGGTGATTAGGGCTGCACAATATATCGTTTTTGTACCGTCGTGGCGATATCAACCGGCGCAATAAACACATTGCGAAAAGAGACAGGCGCTAAAACGGAGTGTTTCAGACAGAGAGTGAATACGGTGTTTGGTGTTTTAAGCCCCCAACGTCGTCTTCCAGGCTGTGCTACCTGGAAGGCACTAGGATTAGGCAATAGTTAGGGTTAGGGTTAGGCCTTGAAGGCGACGTTGGGGGCTTAAAAAACCACTGAGAAGTGAATACAGGTATATTTAGACTGACTGTATGAGAGAAATAAAGTGTTTTTAACATTAATGCATGTAAACATGTTCAAAAAGAAGCACACAATACAAGTATGAACCTGAACATGAACAGAATACGGGACCTTTAATACCTTGATACTGCCCATGCCTAATATAAAGTTGAAAATCAGCAGAATACCTCAAATTATCAACACAATCCGTCATCAACACAGCCACAATAGAGCTCAACAGTGAAGTTCAACAATCTCAGCGAGATAAAAAATAAAAACCCACCTGAGCACAGAGAAGACACGAGCCATCTTCCCGATCGCTCGGATCTTATTTCTGATCACTTCCTTTCTGACGGCTGGAGTTCCACCTGAAGCACAAAACAGAAGAAAGAAATCGTAAGAAAAACACGACAATCAAAGCTCTGTATGTATATATACACGCCGGTAACGACTGTAGCTTCGCTGTCTTTTGTCTGAGACGTTTCAGCCTTAAAAACTCGATTTGATGAGTTGTGTTAGGACACTGTGACGTGATGCAAAGACACTTTGTGAGGCGGACCGCGCATTTTTTAAGACAAAAATCACACTTCTTCTCCAAGTCATAACTAATTTAAAGATTTTTATTGGGGAGCTATTCCCTTTATTCGATAGTGACAGTGGACTAGGGCTGCAACTAACCATTATTTTCATAGTGGATTAATCTGTCGATTATTTTCTCGATTAATCGATTAGTTGTTTGATCTATAAAAATGTCAAAACATGGTGAAAAATGTGGATCAGTGTTTCCCAAAGCCTAAGAGGACGTCCTCAAATGTCTTGTGTTGTCCAAAACTCAAAAGATATTCAGTTTACTGTCACAGAGGAGAGAAGAAACTAGAAGATATTCACATTTAACAAGCTGGAATCAGAGAAATCTGATTTTTTTAAATAAAAAAATTACTGAAACGATTAATCTATCAAAAATAGTTGGCGGTTAATTTAATAGTTGACAACTAATCGATTAATCGATTCATCGTTGCACCTCTACAGTGGACAGACAGGAAAGGGGGAGAGAAAGAGAGGGGATGACACGCAGCAAAGGGCCGCAGGTTGGATTCGAACCGGGGCCGCTGTAAAGGACCCAAACCACACGGGGCGCACGCTCCCACTGGGTGAGCCAGAGGCCGCCCCGTCATAACTTATTTAAATCTTCACAAACAGACACACAACATATTTACAGATTCAGTGTGACTTGCACTTGCCGAGTATTAGGAGTGGGGAAAAAATCGATACAGCGTAGTATCGCAATATTTTCCGTGGCAATACTGTATCGATACACAGACGCCAAGTATGGATCTATTATTATATGTGTGTTGGTCAGTTTGTCTGCTGGACAATCCCATTTTGCAGCGATACAATTGAAGTGAGATGAACAAAGAGATAAATGTATCTTTTTAGATAAAATATACATATAAAATGTATCGCAGAATATTGCAATATGTTTAAAATCGCAATAATATCGTATCGTGACATAAGTATCGCGATGATATCGTATCGTGAGGCCTCTGGTGATTCCCACCCCTACAGAGTATATCATAATGTCTGATGTCGGTCGTGAATAACCATATTAAATAAGATGTGGGGAGGGGTATGACTGGAGGAGGAATATATGTGAAGTACTGTGCAGTAGTTTGATTTATTTATGACATTCGGGCCTTTTAGGGAAGTGCGACTACTACTCCTTTTTACTTTATTCTATTTATTGATGTGTGTATGTTATGTGTTAGATAAATAGTGCTGTAGATGTCTGGGTTTGTGTGGTGGATTATGTGTCACTATGTCTGTACTGTACAACAACGAATGGCCTCACGGGGACGTTTAAGTTTTCTAAGTCTAATCGTCCATGAATCCACTGAGAAAACATTGGCATAAAGTCGCCCCTAACGGCAAAACTTCCCCAAGAATAGTCATGTCTGTAACTTTTCTTCAGTATTAAAGTAATCCAGGGATAGTTTTCTGTACATCCATTGGGACACCGTAGACTTTGAGCTGCTGACAGATAGATCATTCTGCTGACACTTAACATAAACAACTATAGTTTTCCCTGCAATTATACGTCTTAGGTGCAGCACCAGAGACGTTTTTTTGCAGCAACATAAGCTGAATGAATGTGAAATGCCAAAAACAGCAAAAAAAAAACATCAACCTAAATAAAACACACACACACACACACACACACACACACACACACAGAGAGACACACACAGAGACATATAGAGAGACACACACACACACACAGAGAGAGACACACACAGAGACATATAGAGAGACACACACACACAGAGAGAAAGAGAGACACACACACACACACACACAGAGAGAGAGAGAGAGAGAGAGACACACACACACACACAAAGACACAGAAAGACACAGACACACACACACAGAGACACAGACACACACACACACACAGAGAGACACACACACACACACAGATAGACACACACACACACAGAGAGAGACACACACATACAGATAGACACACACACACACACAGAGAGAGACACACGACACACAGACACAGAAAGACACACACACAGAGAGAGAGAGAGAGAGAGAGACACACACACACAGAGACACACACAGAGACACACACACACACACACACACACACACAGAGACACACAGACACACACACACACACACAGAGAGACACACGACACACAGACACACACACACACAGAGAGAGGGAGAGAGTGACACACACACAGCCGTGTTGCAGCAACATAAGCTGAATGAGTGTGAAATGCAGCAAATAAAGTGCCAAAAACGGCGAAAAAAAGCATCAACCTAAATGAAAGCCTTTTCTCAGATCTAACGACTGAAGTTTGGACTTTTTTAACACGTTTTGTCTTCAAGTTGTTTGAGTCTTATTTATCTATTTTCTGCTCCAGCTTTTCCAACGTTTTTAAACACAGATATGGAGATAATAACGGTGCAAAATTGTGTCAAAGTGCTTCATTTTTTTAATTGAAAAACATCACATTTATTCGAGGAAAGACCCCCGCCAAATATGCACACTTAAGTCGTCCACAGACCTTGGGGGGAAAACACGGCAAAATAACAACGTGGCTCAGCGAGTGGCCCACGGTGTCACATTTGATCTAAACATAACTTCATGTTAACGGTGTCTATTTCTTCATACTGTAGCTTCCTGACATTTTCAGCGGGGTATATGGTATATAACGGCATTTGTGTTATTCAGGGGAGGGTGTGGAGCAGCTCGTCACTAAAATAGAATAGCTGGTCCACCTCGAAGGTCAGTCCACCTTAAGTTAGAGAGCCTGGAGTCCCAAGTTGTCGCAAGCAGCAAGACACGGGAACACGGCTTGGGTCTTAAAGAGTTGTAGCATTGATTCTCCGACAAAAACTATACACACGATGCTACGTTTACAGCTAAGAACGTCACACACACAGTCTCTCTTTCTTACTAACGGCAACGAATGGAAAATAGAATCAAATTGGGACCTCGTGAATGAGAATTGATTTGGGAAATCGTTGGCGATACGCAGCGCTAGATTATATCGTATCGTTGGTCCTCTGGCGATTCCCGCCCCTATTTGACGGTATTTAAATCACACAGTCGGGATTTCTTAAAGGGTATAAGAACTTTAAAGTATCAAAATGCTCAATTCACAGAGAAATGCACACAGCCCATATTCAGAAACTGGGTTTTTTTTTTTTTTTAAAGTAAAAGCAATAATGTTTATTACCAAAGCTAAATACAAAGGGCTGAAAAAAATATACGTAAATAAACGTGATTTTCACTTTTGTAACCACAAGGTTGTGTTCTATAACAGAGGAAGTTCAGGTCAAGAGAGCAGTGATTGTGCTTTTATAAGACGGACATCACACACACACACACACAGCGACAAACACAGAGACACACACAGAGACACAGGGAGAGAGAGACACACACACACACACACACACACACACACAGCGACAAACACAGAGAGACACACACACACAGAGACACACACACACACACACACACACAGCAACAAACACAGAGAGACACACACACACAGAGACACAGCTACAAACACAGAGAGACACACACACACACAGAGAGACACACACACAGAGACAGAGAGAGGCACACACACACACACAGAGACACACACAGAGACAGACACACACACACACACACACACACACACACACACACACACAGAGACAGACACACACACAGAGACACACACAGAGAGACAGAGACACACACAGAGACACACACAGAGACACACACAGAGACACACACAGAGACTAGGGGTGCAATGGATCACAAAACTCACGGTTCAGATCACGGTTTTGAGTCACAGATCGGATCAATTTTCGGATCAGCACAAAAAAAGGGGGAATTTAAAGGATTTATTAAACATGTAATAACAATAATTTTTAACAATCACAACTTCTTTCACCAGTAAATTGCTGTTAAATGACAAAAACAGATGAGAAAAAGGTATTTTACAATAACTTTGAATGCACCACGAGGTTTACCATTTTAAGTAAACGCAACATTTATCCCCGTCTGTGTTGTTTCTCCGACAACGGCAGCGACCACAGAGCTAGATTGTGTCAAAAAAAATCAAGCCCGACCCAACCCGAGCCCGTGCACGTTGCGTCCGAGCCCGGCCCGACACATTAACCGACATTTTTTTGAATACGTGGGCCGTTATAACTGACGTTCTCAACTACAATTCAGAGTTGTTAGAACTACAGAAATCTGTTAAGAGGGGGTATGCTTGGAGAGGTAACAGAAGAGGTCGTTGAAGGCTGACTATCATCCTTTCTGCCATGGCGAGCCTTCTTCACGTGTCTGTTCATCGTTCCCGTTTTTCCGCTGTCGTAGGCGAGCAGCGTGACGCACTTAATGCACTCGACAAAGTCGACACATACGTTGTCACTGCCCACGACTTGTTTAAACTGGTTCCACACCTCCGTCTTTCCTCCAAACTTGCTCAAAGGTAGGCTAATTCTCCTGTTGCCTATGACGTCGGTTTCGGAGCATCAGAGAGCACCGAAATCTGCGTTGCTATTCTGTCCGGTAGATACCGGGCACCGGTGCCATATTAGCCCAGGATTTTCATTCATGCGCCGTTCACGTGAACAGAAAATTGCGTTGCCTGTATCTTTTCACGGCAACCCTCCATAGAGATTTATCAGCCTACTTTAAGTAGAACTTATTTCACACTATTATTATGGTTAAACTTTGCAACTGAACTGAACCGTGAGTGTTGATCCGTAGGGACCACGGATCAACACTCACGGTTCAGAAACCACTAACAGAGACACAGACACACACAGACACACACACACACACACACAGACAGACACACACACACACATGCAAGCACGCACGCACTTCACCATCAACACACACCAGGGATAGACGCTAATACTTTTAAGTACTGGCCACACGGGCCACCAAGCCCCTAAATGTAGGTGCCAAAGTACATTTTGGTGGCCCCCCCAACGTAAAACCTCTATAAGCAAGTCTATCTTTTTCGCCCCCCTTCCCCCTCATCCCTCTGTCTCTTTACACTGGATATGTAAGAGAGCTGGTACATGTGACTGTACAAAGCTTACAGCCAAACCATTCAACTATACTGCTCAGGAGTACACAATCTCAGAAGGCTGAGAAAGAATGAAGAATGGAGACATCATCGGCATGTCTGATGGCATAATTGACATGCATAATAAATAGCTAGGCGCAGGTGCCGAGAAGGACTTGTTTGTTTCCGCCAGCAGCTAAGTTTACGAGAATTTGCGGGTTAACGTTAGGCTAAAGCTAACTCCTGATCCGCTATCACTATGCAGCACTTTTCTCGCAAAAGTACAGTGCAGAGTACGTTTTTGTGG